>NC_089741.1:47174357-47204357 GCF_040412425.1 Macrobrachium rosenbergii
ACCCTCTTTTGTCCTTCAAACAAAGAATGAGACGTTAAGGTTGTGTGTGTGTGTGTGTGTGTGTGTGTATGCGTGTGTATATGTGCGCGCACACGAGCGCGTTTGTGTGTGTGTGTGTATGCCCTTTTGTGGCATTTGTTTCTGTTTGTGGTTATGATAGGAGGTACTCACCGCTCTGAGGGGTTACAAGGGGTGGGGGTGGAGGGAGAGAGAGAGAGAGAGAGAGAGAGAGAGAGAGAGAGAAACAATGCAGAAGGGGGAGGATAAGGAGGAAGTGAAGGGGGAAGTTGAGGTTGGAAACTCCAACAAAAAATAAACACGTAAAAAACAAAGAGAAGAAAAAGGAAGAATTTGTTTTGTGGAGAGGAATTAAGGAAGAGAAGCAAACGGATAAACAAATCAAGGTAGACGGATAAACAGACAGACAGACAGACAACAAAAATCAGTTAAGTCTTGTAGATGTATAGAAAATAAATAGGTACCTGAAAAAGGGAAACAAAAAAAATAGGTAGATGCAAAATATATACTGCATATTCACACATACATACATATGTATATATATACATATATATGTATATATATATGTGTATATATATGTATATATATATATATATATATATATATATATATATATATATATATATATATATATATATATATATATATATATATATATATATATATATATATATAATTATACAGAAATAATTGAAAACCAAACAGAGAAGAAGATTACTGATAAACCCTGATGAAATAAACATAAAAAAACAATGATTTGTCCGAAAGTTGTGTAGAAGAAACAAGAAATAAGTAAAAGAAGAATTGGATATAACCACTAAAACCAGACAGACATCAAGAAAGGTGAAAGGGGAAAAGTCCAACAGAAGAAAGATGAGGAAAAGAAAGAATGGCAAGAGACTGGGAGAAAAGTTAATTTCTCCTGGGGTTCAACTTGAGGTCACAATGACTATCTCTCTCTCTCTCTCTCTCTCTCTCTCTCTCTCTCTCTCTCTCTCTCTCTCTCTGTACTGTAACCCCTCAAGAGATTATGTCGATGAGAAAACGTGTAATAATCCAGAAAAAAATTTTACGTTAACCGTACGACAATAAACTATACGTTAATATCCACAAATCAACATAATGTAAACAGACACTTCTTCTTGGACAACAGTATAGGAAACGGTAGCTTCAGTACTCATTTCGAAACTGATTTGTTAAGTGTGAGGTATCGAGGAACTAAATAATGAATTTAAAAGGACAGTAAATCCTTAACCTAGCAGTGGAAGAGATAATTGTTTAATAGAGATAATTGTTTAATACATAACGCTCCGTGAAATACATACGTCACAGATATAGTACAGATTCTTGAATTCCTGTCCATTCTAAACCCAAGCGTTGAATATAAAACCGTTAACCACCAAGAGGCTTGAACCATACAGTGATTGTTACCAGAATAAAAACTGAATGTCTCTATGCCAACGAGAGGGATTAAAGTTAAGAATTCCTCTGGAGTATACGGTTCTGAAGTTACCTGAATAAAAATATACACAAGAATATACAAGAAAACACATATGCATAAATGCATTAGTACTGAAGAGGTTGACTCCGTAGTTAATACCTGTTCATAATATCTATGTATCTACTATATATATATATATATATATATATATATATATATATATATATATATATATATATATATATATATATGATGTGTGTGTGTTTGTGTGTATTGGCGTGTGTGTGTGCGTGTATGTACGTGTGTGTGTGTGTCCAGTGCTGGACAATGCTTAAGAAAATATGCAGTACCAAGCATAAAAAATTCTTGAATATTATATCTGAGTAAACTGAACTCAAACTAGCTGACTCCAGCCACAAGAAAGCAGTGTTTGTTATGCAGAAACATCAGTTTACAATGTGAGTAAGCAAATACATATTTAGAAAATACAAATATTTTCTTTGTTTCCGAAACCTTCGTTAAATGAAAGGAGTCCCGTGTTGACAATGCTTTCTGCAAAACTCGAGAGAGCACTGTCGACATGAATAACTTTTTGAGTGAAACAACGACGTTAGAATAGCTACGAAGCCAAAGAAATAATTAAAGAATATAGTTTAATTATTAATTATGTCTTGTATGGGTAAATGGACCTTTAATATCAGAGGTGATTTTTAAAGGAAGCTTATAATGCTATACAAAAGTTTCGAATAAATATTTTTAAGTATCTAGTACATATATATAATGCTTGAAGTAAAGTGATTTTTATACATATTCGCACAACGTAAAATTTGCACCTGCCTTATTTTGAATGAAATAGAATTATTATTATTATTATTACTATTATTATTATTATTATTATTATTGTCTCAGTCCACCTAGACTGGTGGTTTATAACATGAGTTTCCGGTTTGAATCTAATACTTCTACCACTATTATTATTATTATTATTATTATTATTATTATTATTATTTCTCTCCCAGCTCTTTGTAACGAAGTAATCATTGTATATTATTATTATTATTATTAGTATTATAATTATTATTATCATCATCATCCTTTTTCTCTCCCAAATCCTTGCAACCAAGTAATCATTGTATATATTATTATTATTATTATTATTATTATTATTATTATTATTATTATTATTATTATTATTATTATTATTATCCCCTTTCTCTCCAAACTCCTTGCAAAGATGTACGCCTATTATTATTATTAACAATATTTTTATTATTATTATTATTCTCTCCCAACTTGCAACTCCCTTCTAAGGGCAACTCATGTCTCTTGCTTCTACGTTCCAGCATTTTTTCCCCGGTCCTGGAAGGGACCGAAAGACTCACTCTTTATTAATGTTGATGCTGGCATGCGAGGGCATCTGGGCACGGCAGCCTTGGCCAGAGAGAGAGAGAGAGAGAGAGAGAGAGAGAGAGAGAATTCTTCGACGTACGGACAAGCATTCCCACTTACATGGCGTACGGCCCGAGATCCTGAGTTCGTCTCTGACGTTGGCGCAAAAAAAAAAAAAGAAAAAGAAAAAAAGAAAAAAGTGTGACGTCAGCAATAAAAAAATATGGGTTTACTCCGCTTTCTCTCGATTTGATGAGATAAACGATGCATAGACAGAGGTTTCCTCATTTCCTCTCTGGGTTGGATGACCGGACATTCAAATAAAGAGAGAGAGAGAGAGAGAGAGAGAGAGAGAGAGAGAGAGAGAGAGAGAGAGAGAGAGAGAGAAGGAATAGTTTTTAAAGATACATGTATAGGAGAGAGAGAGAGAGAGAGAGAGAGAGAGAGAGAGAGAGAGAGAGAGAGAGAGAGAGAGAGAAGGAATAGTTTTTAAAGATACATGTATAAGGAGAGAGAGAGAGAGAGATAGTTTTAAAGAGAGAGAGAGAGAGAGAGAGAGAGAGAGAGAGAGAGAGACAAAAGGGATAATTTTTCAAGTTATCAGATGCATGTATGAGAGAGAGAGAGAGAGAGAGAGAGAGAGAGAGAGAGAGAGAGAGAGAGAGACAGAGAGAGAGAGAATCAAGTTATTAAAAGAACGCACAATTAAAGGCAAAGATAAAGAAAGGAAATACTATTTCTAAAGTTATTTTTATCGAGAGAGAGAGAGAGAGAGAGAGAGAGAGAGAGAGAGAGAGAGAGAGAGAGAGAGAGAGAGAGAGAGAGACCTCAAGTTATTAAAAGAATGCACAATTAAAGGCAAAGATGAAAAAGGAAATACTGTTTCTAAAGTTATTTTTATCGAGAGAGAGAGAGAGAGAGAGAGAGAGAGAGAGAGAGAGAGAGAGAGAGAGAGAGAGAGAGAGAGAAAACGTATCTAGCGAGTGATTAAATGCAAGCATTAAGGAAAGCCTGTCACTGCACACAAGGAGAGGACATCCCCCGACTTAATAAATGCATGCTGAATAAGCGTACCTGAAATTATGTTTACCCAGACGTCTTAATAAAGACTCGTTCTAATCACAGACGAAAGAAGAAGAATATCATCCATGATGACCAAGACTAAACAATCGTCCCGAGACGACGAAATTCTCCTTCATTACAAATTCACCAGGAATCATCAAGCATATTAATACGGAGCGTATTCTCGGGTCGTACTGTAGACGTAAACATTGAGGAGGCTGGTCACCGCCCGCTACTATGAGTTGAGGTCTGAGGCGGTGCTGTACAGTAGCGACGGACGGAGGTCAGAATTAGCCATCTGGGACAAATCCCTCTCAAATGTGGGCCGTTAATCTTCAAGTTAAGCCCCGGTAACGACTGGGATTATTTAGTCAAAGCCGGAGGCGTTATGATTGGTCGCGATGAATAACAGTATGAATACCAAATGAATTACGTTACGTGGTTAATCAAATCAAAATAGACTTTTATTCGGGCGTACTAATCTCCAAATGGCCAACCAGATCTTGTTTGCCCACCAAAGGGAGGCGTCGGGGCGCTTGCCTGCTTGGAAGCATAACGGACCCTAAGGCAGGTTACGATAAGGATCAATATCCGAAGCTTCATTGCACACAGTATACGCCTTTACGACTCGTTCAATTTGACGCGATAGATTTTGGCGGTCTCTCCAAGGTATTTTCATTCTTCTGTGGAGGGGTATTAGGGGGGAAAACCGTGCGTGAAGCGGGAAGTTATTAAGATATTGGACGATAATGGTTGTGCCAAGAATAAGGAAGGGGTGGGGTGGAATACAGAGAGAGAGAGAGAGAGAGAGAGAGAGAGAGAGAGAGAGAGAGAAATGCCGCATGCACGATAAGTTTTGGAATATTCTATTTCATTTTCGGGTGGGATCTAATAGCTTCCTAGGCCTACAGGAATGTCGCAGACCTAGGCGATATATATATATATATATATAATATATATATATATATATATATATATATATATATATAGCCAGGGCAGCGGTGTTGATAGATTTTGTAAACAATGTTTTATGCAATGTGGTGGTCAATTCTGGATCATAAAGGCCAAGTTTTGGTATTATTACAACGCGCTGTTGTTAGAACAGCAGATGATAACTAAGGAAAAAAAAAATCTGCCAGTGAATAAATATTTTCTCGAAATGTATAATGTAAAATCCCGCAGGAAATATGATTGCAGTAACCCAAGTATATAATTACCAACAAAATTTTATTTTATTTTATGAGCAAAAGTACCCAGGAGACGTCCTTGAAATTTAATCGTATTATTTCTTAAAAAAAAAATGCTCATACGAGAATTTCCTATCAAGAACTTACTTTTCGAACCTACGTAAACAACAGCTATGAATATATATATATATATATATATATATATATATATATATATATATATATATATATATGTATATAGATGCAACAGAAGAATTCCGTGAAAGTGGAGTCGAATAAGAATAGGTAGACCAGTACTTGAGGAAACATTCTTTATTGCGACTAGTTTCGAGGTTCTAACACACCCCATCATCAGGCATCTTAAATAACAAATAGATACAATGAAAGAAAAACACTCATTAAAATGAAATAAAATTAAACATCAGAACTAACTACAAGAATTAAAATTGAACAGTACCGTTTAACCTATAGCAAGAGTCAAGAGAGGAATAAAGTCAAATACAAAGATAGTTACAGAAGATAGACACAGAATTGAAAAACAAAGCAACTCAACCGACCGTTCATTGTTACAGAGTGATGGTTTTTCTTTGATGGTATATAATGTTTCAATTGTGGTTAGCTCCATCACTAGAACGACTGGCTAATATAGAAAAAGAATCTATACTCAGAGGATGGTCATGCTGATGGCAGTGCTCACGAATGGCACTAAATGCTTGTTTGTTAAGTGGCCTGTTTGTTCTAATTGATCGGCCTAGGTGTTCAACACACGGACCCGAAACTGGCGCTTTGATTTACCAATATAAGTTGCATTACAACAACTACATGTATACTTATAGACTACAGATGACTGCAGGTCTTTGGGCACCGTGTCTTTTGAACTTGAAAAACTTTTGTATTACATTTTGGGCCTGAATATGACTCTGAGACTAACGGTAAAATTCCAATAGTAATTTAGATAAACGGTTTCTCAAGGAAAAACTGCTTTTACCCATGTAGGGCAAGGAAAAATAAATTGTAGCTTTGTTTTACTGTCACTTTTGGGGACGTGATCCATTAGTTTTTAGTTGTTTGCCAATGTATGTGTCAATAAATTTAGCACCGAATCCATTATGAAAAAGAATATCTTTGATACAAGAAAATTCAAAATGTAAAGCTAAAATAATTGAACAAATCTGGAATGCCCTAGTCACTAAAGTTTTCACTAAGTTCCTCTTAAAATTAATAGGTATAAAAGATGAAAATTTGGTTGAGTCCAGTGAAAGTTGGTTTTCTATACACTCTCTGTATGAAACTCACTATCTTTGCGGCTTACGAGAACATCCAGAAAGGCCAGCTTCATCAGTCTCTATTTCGACGTAAATGTGATAGACATGCTTCGAGTTAAAACATTTAGAAACAAAGGAATGTGCGTGGGATTAATTTTCAGATCTCCCCACGCACATTCCTTTGTTTCTAGAGTATTTAAACTGAAGCATGAAAATATCACATTTACGTCAGAAATAGAGACTGATGGAAAGCTGGCCTTTCTGGATGTTCTCGTAAGCCGCAAAGATAGTGAGTTTCATACAGAGGTGTATAGAAAACCAACTTTCACCGGACTCTCAACCAAATTTTCATCTTTATACCTATTAATTTTAAGAGGAACTTAGTGAAAACTTTAGTGACTAGGGCATTCCAGATTTGTTCCAATTATTTTAGCTTACATTTTGAATTTTCTTGTATCAAAGATATTCTTTTTCATAATGGATTCGGAAAGCTAAATTTATTGACACATACATTGGCAAACAACTCCAAAACTAATGGATCCACGTCCCCAAAAGTGACAGTAAACAAAGCTACAATTTATTTTTCCTGCCCTACATGGGTAAAAGCAGTTTTTCCTTGAGAAACCGTTTATCTAAATTACTATTGGAATTTTACCTCAAGTTAGTCTCAGAGTCATATTCAGGCCCAAAAATGTAATACAAAAGTTTTTCAAGTTCAAAGACACGGTGCCCAAAGACCTACAGTCATCTGTAGTCTATAAGTATACATGTAGTTGCTGTAATGCAACTTATATTGTAAATCAAAGCGCCAGTTTCGGGTCCGTGCCTTTGAACACCTAGGCCGATCAATTAGAACAAACAGGCCACTTAACAAACAAGCATTTAGTGCCATTCGTGAGCACTGCCATCAGCATGACCATCCTCTGAGTATAGATTCTTTTTCTATATTAGCCAGTCGTTCTAGTGATGTGGAGCTAACCACAATTGAAACATTATATACCATCAAAGAAAAACCATCACTCTGTAACAATGAACGGTCAGTTGAGTTGCTTTGTTTTCAATTCTGTGTCTATCTTCTGTAACTATCTTTGTATTTGACTTTTATTCCTCTCTTGACTCTTGCTATAGGTTAAACGGTACTGTTCAATTTTAATTCTTGGTAGTTAGTTCTGATGTTTAATTTTATTTCATTTTAATGAGTGTTTTTTCTTTCATTGTATCTATTTGTTATTTAAGATGCCTGATGATGGGGTGTGTTAGAACCTCGAAACTAGTCGCAATAAAGAATGTTTCAAGTACTGGTCTACCTATTCTTATATATATATATATATATATATATATATATATATATATATATATATATATATATATATATATATACGTTAAATTTCGATATTAAAAACCCAATACATAGTCATTCACCTGTCATCTATATACCTATATACTTTTAAATAAAATGATTTTTGTAACAGCCTTGATTTCTGATTCACACTTCCAAGGGTTTCCTACTCTGCCCTAGTATGGAAAACTGCAGTATCTGCAAAATTTTCGAAATCGAGATAAGCCACCTATTTGGCTCGTGAAACACAAAATACACAAGTTACTGCAGTTTCAGAATGATTCTTCAATGCTTTCCACGAGTATTTAAGGGGTCCCATTTGCAGTATCTGCAAAATCAGTAGTAAGGCAAGGGAAAACTGCAATGTCTACCATTTTTCTCAGTTTTGCATTTTTGCAGATACTGCAGTCTTCCATTTTAGGGCAGTATTAAGGTATGAGAACATAAGCATAACTTGTCGAAACAGGAAGGTTATATGCAAGTACCAATTCAATAAAAACGATCTAAGTATACTGGTATGCATGAGTACACAATAATTGCCAAACCCCAACTGTTGACTAAAAATTCAATTAGGATAGTTAGGAGAGGGTCTAGTGCTATATTATTCATTAAAATTAAGAGCTCCAACAGGCTGCACAATTAATGACTATGATGAACTCTACCTTAATGAACTGAATCAATTTCGTCCTATAAAGAACCTTCTGCAAGTTGCAGTTAAGTGTAGGAAGTGAAACACAAGTACCTAACCTGTCACCAAACCTCACCAGAAACTGGGCAGCACATTCGTGTAAGCTCTGCTTTTATGAAGGGTGACCACTCTACCTCACCCAATTATTGTGTAGGTAAAGTGGAATACACAGCTTTATCATCATTATGAAATCCTTAACTACTGTTGAGTTGAGTTGACTACAGAATTTAGGCCAAAGGCCAAGCACTGGGACCTATGAGATCATTCAGCGCTGAAACGGAAATTGGCAGTAAAAGGCTTGAAAGGTGTAACAGGAGGAAAACCTCGCAGCTGAATAATTGTCAGGAGAGGGTAGAAAGTAAGATGGAAGGAAGAGAATATGAAAGGAGGTACAGTAAAAGGAACGAAAGGGGTTGCAGCTAGAGGCCGAAGGCACGCTGCAAAGAACCTTAAGTAATGCCTACAGTGCACCGCGTGAGGTACACTAACGGCACTAGCCCCCTACGATGTCCTTAACTATAGATCTCAACTGGCGATCTTTCAAACTGTTGTATAAATACCATGTCATCTATGCTCACGAGTTTCTGGGAATCTTATGTTATTTACTTGGACATCTCTCAGATTCTTAATTACGTTTCATAAAGTCCCTATTAGCCACACTCATTATTTATCGGTGCCTTCCAGTGTACTCTAATTTTTTTTCCCCGACTGGTCCATCTCTGTTGCGGTCAATGGGGTTACATCTGTATCTTTCTCTATCTCTGCTCGTGTTCCTTCAAATTCCCTCCTGCCGTTCCCTTTCTTATGAAGACGATTCAGCTCTTCACATATCTATCGTTCATCTGTCTATATTTGAGAAACTGAATTTGAGAATGAACAATACAGGTATGCCCCAATAAATCGTCAAGTATCTTTCCATTGTCGGGGGAACATTCACAAATGCCATGTATTTCCAAAACCTACTTTCCTATCTCCCAAAATTGAATTACCACTTTTTGGTAAAATGTTCGTAAAATTCCACAAGCAATTTTTTTTATAATCTTATTAACGAACCGACAACATAACATCCTTGGCAGAATTAATGAGTAGGTCTACTTTCTGCCTCTCATTTTCTGGACGCTTGCATGTGTATGTAAATTTTCGCACGCAAGAATGCAAAAATGAGAGTGGTATAGGTAAGTCCCTTTATCTTTTAAAGTTGTTCTATAATAATAATAATAATAATAATAATAATAATAATAATAATAATAATAACAATAATTTACGCAGACACCTGTACTGTATCTAAGCAACAACTGCTAATGAGAGGATACATAGCAACGGTTAATTGTTCAAAGGTGCTCGTGCCATTTACTTACAAATTAGGAACATAAACACGGGTCAGTGATACGACAAATGAGAGAGAGAGAGAGAGAGAGAGAGAGAGAGAGAGAGAGAGAGAGAGAGAGAAGCTGAATCATCTTATCACCGAATCAGAATAATTACAGCATTTCTTGCGTAAATTACCAAGCGCGCTAATTACCACCGAAATGTCACCCGAGTTTCTGCGCATGCGCCGAAGGACACAGTGACTCAGAACTCGGATAGTACATGACCTGATGCAATCAAATTAAACTATAACTGAAATAATCAAGTTTGTAATCGCTCTCAGGCACGAGTAATCCCCACGCTGACAACATTAATCCGGTAATGCCGAGTAATTGGAGAGGGATCCAGCTATATCATTAACTGTTTCACTAATTAATCATTCATTTAATACGGGAGATCCTAATGAAGTTTACGGCATATGGAGAGTGACGTCATCGTGTAGACACCTCTCTCGAACTCGCTCTCTCTCTCTCTCTCTCTCTGTCTGTGACGTCATGGTGTAGACACCTCTCCCGAACTCGCTCTCTCTCTCTCTCTCTCTCTCTCTCTCTCTCTCTCTGTCTGTGACGTCATCGTGTAGATACCTCTCTCTCTCTCTCTCTCTCTCTCTTTTGCAAGGTTTATTATTCTTTATTTAGACAATTACTACTTTCCTAGAGAGAAAGTAAATATATGAACCTTTTTTGAAGTCATGTTTAGTCCATTGATATTGTGACGTCAGCTAATGATACTACAGCAAATTAATATATAAAATCACGGGAGAGTATATCATAGATTTTGTTTGTAAACGCACGTGTTACATAGAATATATATATGTATATATATACATATATGTATATACATATACATATATATGTATATAGACATATATACATATATATATATATATATATATATATATATATATATATATATATATATATATATATATATATATATATATATATATATATATATATATATATATATGCACGTGTGCGTATGTGTACTGTATGCATAAGCACACAAACACTTGCACTTACCTTTCCTCTTTGCTCACTATTGTTTATAAAAACGCACATAAAAAAGTCTATTATACGTACTGGATCTAGACCGTTCCAGATACTGAAACTATTAAAATAACTAAATTAAAGTACCAACATGCATATGCTAACAAATTCTTGCACGCACCACGTTACTGAATATGTAATTATGCAGGGGAAAAGAGAGAGAGAGAGAGAGAGAGAGAGAGAGAGAGAGAGAGAGAGAGAGAGAGAGAGAGAGAGAGAAATGGTTCATAAAACTTAAGGGACAATGTGATATAGTACATGTAATGAAGAGAGAGAGAGAGAGAGAGAGAGAGAGAGAGAGAGAGAGTTCATGAAACTTAAAGGACAACACGATATGGTATATGTAATGAGAGAGAGAGAGAGATGGTTCATGAAACTAAAAGGACAACACGACATAGTATATGTAATGAAATTGACACAGAGAGAGAGAGAGAGAGAGAGAGAGAGAGAGAGAGAGAGAGAGAGAGAGAGAGAGAGAGATGGTTCATGAAACTTAAGGAACAACATGACATAGTATATGTAATGAGAGAGAGAGAGAGAGAGAGAGAGAGAGAGAGAGAGAGAGAGAGAGAGAGAGAGAGAGAGGAACAGCCACAGCCTGCACAACAGCAAGACGAAACAAGCCATTAAAAAGAAGTGAATAAAGAATAAGCTAAACCCTCTTACCGCTCGGGATTAAAGAAAGAGTCCAGACCTCTCTCACTACAGCGGATTCAAAAGTCAAAACCACTCACCACTTCGGATTGAGCACTTTGGAAAACTTACAGGCTCACCTAAGTCATAATCCCAGTTTTCAATTTGTTTCTTCAATGCGTGGATGTATTTCTCTACGTAGTTTGTATTCTTCGTACCGAGTCGGTGTGTTTTCGACGGTGGAAAACCTCATTATCTCATAAATATATTTATAAATAAGCTTAAAATATATTTATTACCCATTTTAATCTATTAATCAAACTGTACATAAAAATCTCTCGCACAATATATTTCTACAGGAGGTAAATATATCTATCCCACGACACATGAATAATCTCCCCCAACAAGAATATATTCTTTTTTTTTAACACAAATACATTTCTTGAAGCAATTACATTTCTCGAACTCATAACTATATTTCACGGTTTCTTAATAAAATACTCAATATTTTCGTAAAGCTAAAAACGTAAAATAACATAAGATTCGAGAAAAATAGCATCGAGCACTAGTAAAATTGCAATTCTGTATCGCTCATTCAGAGGACTAACAACGGTACAGGATACAGACACAGGAAATTTATCTTTCGTATAACAGACAAAAGAATTCATCCCGAACAGTCGTGGCACAAAACACACGTACGTATCAAAACAATAATAAAAAAAATAGTAAAAAAGCGTCAAGAAACTTAACACAATTACAGAAGATCGATTCAGTAAAAATAGTAAAAGAAAATAAGAAGGGGAAAAAACTTATCACACTTAATACAATTACAGAAGATCGATCACATAAAAATAGCAGACTAATATAAAGAAGAAGAAGAAGAGGAAAATTTGATCACAACCTCTCACTATTTGTACGTATTTGTCCACGCATTAGAGTCGCGTGCCGTAAAAAACATGATCTCGTCCCGTACGGCAGAGGTGTCCCGAAAACGAGGCGGTACGAGATCGCAGGCTCATTTACAACATTTACAATCCCCAAGGGTGCTATTAGGGAATGTCATAAATATGGAGCGTGGCTATCATTACGCACTCCATGCATATTTACGCTGCTATGAAGTATACGACTGCTGTGTTGACGCGTGGAGCAGAAAGGCTTGTTTATGGAGTTAGCGTTCCTTTGTTTTATACTCTCTCTCTCTCTGAATATATATACATATATATATATATATATATATATATATATATATATATATATATATATATATATATATATATATATATATATATATATATATATATACATATATATACTATATATATATATATATACATATAATATATATATATATATATATTATATATATAATATATATGTCTGCGTTACACGTATATGCATATGGATGTATTACGAACTTTTATTCTAAAATCATCGCGAACCACAATAAAAATTTGATAATATGAATTTTTTGCAAAGATCTAGCTTCCAATGACCTCAAACACCGTCGTATGCATTAACTAGCAATTACAACCTTTCATTCATCTATAAAATGATAAAACAACTCTCGAAAGAGTGATAAATTTCAGAAGAATAAAAAAAAGTAACTCGCGCTATAACTTCAAAAATCGGCAAAACATGATCACCGTGAAAGTAAAAAAAAAGTATATTAAATAAATATTTTTGCAGGCAACAGAAGTATGGCAGTCTAAAGCAAACTTTGTAAAACACTCAGAAGAGAGAGAGAGAGAGAGAGAGAGAGAGAGAGAGAGAGAGAGAGAGAGAGAGAGAGAGAGAGAGAGAGAGAGAGAGAGAGAGAGAGAAAACTTGTTCAGAACCACTTTGAGGAGACAAAAGAAAAACGACACTGCAAAATTTCTAAATGAGAGAAAAAAAATGTTGTTTACAAATCCTGCATATTTTGGGATGGACTGAAAATGTGAATTATGAAAGGTCCATTACAGGCACTCTTGTTTATATATTTTGAATAAACAAATAGACATTGGTAGCGAAGTGGAAATGTACAAATTTTATTTGCTTATTTGAATAATGCAGATAAAAATGCAATATAATATAGCAACGACGTATACTTATTATAAGTTGGGTCATATTGCTGTTGCATTGCTGTTATCTTATACCACTTGGGTTTGATTCGCATGAATATCCCTGGTATTTCAGCATTCACATTCATTATTTCATAAAAATTCGGGGTTCCAGATCTCTTTCTTTACTCAGAGCATTTAGTTTGGTCTTCACATCTTTCAAATAACTTTCATTCATCTTAATTTTTTTCAACAGTAAAATGTACACTTTGCCTTTCCAAGCCATTAGTCTTCCCTTCCTTTTACCTCTCTCTCTAACCTTTCAAATATTTCTCTATTTTTTAATCTCTCCCCCTGCGTGTTTCTTGTCCTCTTTAATATAATAATCTACCTTGCCTTCCTTATCGTTTCTGAGTATTTATAAATACTTTTTCATTGTTTTGAAGAGATTTTCTATTTCAATTCTCTTTATTTTCTATGTCTTGTTGATGATGTTTTCAATAGTTCTATCTACACAAATGATCTTTGTTGAGATTTCGCGTCTTTTGGTTGTTATAGTTATCGGGTCATGTCAAGATTAGCGAACCCAACATCTCCTTGTCAAGAACAGCGAACCCAATGATCCCCAGGTAAAGAATGGCCAACCCTTTCCGGTCCGAACTCCAATTCCAGATGAGGGCTAGTACTAAACACGGCGAAACAGTGATTCATCTACACTGTTTCACCGTGTTTAGTATTAGCCCCTGGGGGTCAAATGTATTTCGCCATGTTTAGTACTACCCCTCGGGGATCAAAAGTCTGGTACCGAAGTGTTCATGTCTAGGACAGCGAACCCGATTATCCCCGTGTAAAGAATAACGAACCCAATAGTCTTCTTGTAAAGAATAGCGAATCCTGCTGCGAGTGGGTTAGCTAATCTTGGCATGATCCTAGTTATCATATGGTTTGAATATTGCTTTTCTCTATGTACTCCCACTTTACATCATTTTTGATTAGCTGATAACTTATTCCTCGTATTTTCTATCTGTATAACTAAATTATCAGAAGACTAGACGTATTATTTTCTATTTTTTATCATCTTGATTCCTTTACTCGGTCTTACATTCCATTTCACAGTTCGTACATCGTCATTCAGCTCATGTGTTTCGGGGGAAAATATTAATTCCAAAATTTTTTTATCCACCAAATAGCGCTCTACTCTCTCGTGCCATTTCAGCATTTCTCTCAAATGTCATGTAATTCACTGCAAGTCCATCCATGACATTATTTAGGTAACTTGCCGTAATTCTCTGTAGATATTCATTTACAGTTTTATCTTTATATAATTAAGGGTCTTCCACTTCCTCCAATGAAGTCTGTCTCCTTTTTCCAACAGGATCTGTTAGTTAGTGTTTATATGTCTGTCGATAAGATGACTCCACAAATTACTGATGAATTTCGTTGAAATTTTATAGAGGACTGGACGATAAGCAATGGCGGAGTTGACTAAATTTAGAGAGGACTGCGACTGCGAATAAATACTGATTTCTATTCCTGGTGGTGGCGAGAAGTGGCCTCGCAGAGGTATGCGGATTACAGTTCATTCTCCGAGTCCCATTTTACACGATTCACTTGGATTTCATCTGTCTTGTCCACTACGTCCGTTTTCTCCATATCTTGTATCCATCTTCCCGTTTTCGCTTACTTTGCTTTCTATTTTCATGTAAAAAATGTTCTCTCCATATTTTGTATTCATCTTCCCGTCTTCATTTGCTTTGCTTTCTTTTTCCATGCCAAAAAAAAAAAAAATGTCCATTTCCTATAAATTTGTATTCTTCATATCTTAATCTTCGTTTTCAGCTGTTTGCTTCCCATTTTTCATATATAAAGTGTCCATTTTCTGTAAAATCTTGTACTCATATTTCCGCTTTCAGTTGCTGTGCTTTCCTTTTTCCATGAAAAAGCAATGTCCCTTTTCTAAAATTCGTATTTTCAATACCATGTATTCGTCTTCCCATGTTCAGTTGCTTTGCTTTCCATTTTTCATGCCAAAAAATGTCCATTTTCTATAAATTTGTATACCCCATAACTTGTATTCATCTTCCCGTTTTCAGTTGCTTCGCTTTCCACTTTTCATGCCAAAAAATTTCCATTTTCTATAAATTTGTATTTCCTATACCTTGTATTCATCTTCCCGTTTTCAGTTGCTTTGTTTCACATTTTTCATGTAAAAAGAGTGCCCATTTTCTACAAAATCTTTTATTCATCTTCCCCTTTTCATCTGCAATAGCTTACCATTTTTCGTGCAAAAATCACCATTTCCTAACAGAATTCGCGACCCTCTTCCTAGCGCGTTTTGCTAGTTTTGCAAAACTTCAATATCCATCATCCGCCGGAGCGCCAAGATGACAGTAACCATTGCCAGAGATCTAGCCTATCATTACTTTCATTGCAATGTGGAACAGCTTTTCTGGTAGTACTACTGTCAGTGATGGTCTTATGCGTAAGGGAGCCTTAATGCTACTCTACAGCATAGTCACCTAAGACCTCACTTTTCTGATTTATTTCTAAACCGCTGTGTATTTATGAATATATTTAGTTGCCTACTCCCTTGCTTACCTTTATTTATCTGATGCATTCATCAGTATTTGCGGGTAATTTTCTTCACTGGGCTTTTTCTCTTATTTTCTAAGGGTATTTATGCTTTGTAGATATCACCGTGAAGTCAATGACATTCCTGGTTTCTTTCATTTATATAAGTGTGAGCACATTTTAGAAAACACTTCCTCCCCTACCCCAACGCCACACCCCCAGTTTATATATATATATATATATCCACCTATCTATAAATATACAAATATACACACACATATATACATAGATATGCATGTGTATACACACACACACACACACATATATATATATATATATATATATATATATATATTCATATATATATATATGCATGTGTATATACAGTACATTTATATATGGATATATATATACACACATATATATAAATATCTATCTATCTATCTATATATATATATATATATATATACCACATGTACACTATATACTGCATTCAGAATCGAACTTTGTAAATGGACCCACGTGTGAACGCGTGTGCGCGTTTGGCATAAGTATTATCAAGACTTCCTTCGGCTATTATTGCAACCCTCCCTCTTCAGAAACCGCTTTTAAAACCATACACGCAACGCACGCCGCTCGGAGAACCTAAAGAGAAGAGAGAGAGAGAGAGAGAGAGAGAGAGAGAGAGAGAGAGAGAGAGAGAGAGAGCGTAGAAAACTCTAGTCTCTAGAATACTTTTGGACCTCTTGAAACGCTCTTCAAGAAAAATAATTCGTTCTGAAATCTTTCATCTGAACAAGGGGGTGGCTACATTTCGAGAGGTTTAATTTCCCGTCATTTTGGCCCTTGAAGTGTCCGGCAATGGCGATGTTGGGGGGGACGAAGAAGAAGAAGAAGAAGAAGAAGAAGAAGAAGAAGAAGTGGGGGGGGGAGGGAGAGGGAAGGAGACGAGATGCCAAGTATGATTTTTGCACTCAAAAGTGCGCATACTATTTATCACTTCCAAAGTAATTTCCCACTAAAAATTGTTTACGTATAAACGCCACAAACAGAAAGACGATAACTTGGATCTGATATATGATAAATAGCCTATTCTCCTTAAAGAAACTCAAAGAAATCAAGAATAAAAAAAAAGAGAGTAAGAAGGCGGTACCATCATCACGAATCCGAAATGTCATAATCGGCAACCCAATGAGCCAAGTGTGGTAATCTAGCATGGCACACTCAACGAAACTTCAATAGCGGCTTTGTGTCACAACCCAATTTCCTTAAAAGCACACCCGCACTCATACCCACTTGTGCGGTGGTGGTGGTGGTGGTAGTGGCGACGAAGGAAGGGGGAAGGGGGGAGGGGGAGGGGAAGGGAAGGGGGAGAAAGGGACTATGTGTTTCGACCGCCACTTTAACCGAAAAAAGTCGATTTTTTCCCGCAATGAATCGTTCGAGCTGAACGCCATGGAGGAAAAAAATAACGAAGAAATAAAATAAAGGGGCCGTTAAGCAACATTAGATAAGATCTCTGCTTGGAGCTTCCGAGAGACATAAGCGCATAGCAAGATGTTTAAAGACAGAATGGTTTTAGTTTTATTTCTTTTTCAAAACACATATATACACTTAATACACATACACGCACTTACACAACACATATATACACACACACACACACACACACACACACACATATATATATATATATATATATATATATATATATATATATATATATATATATATGTACTGTGTACATATATATGTATATACTGTATATATATACATGTATATATATAAAATATATATAGATATAGATATATATATATATATATATATATATATATATATATATATATATATATATATATATATATATATATATATATATATATATATATATATATATATATAGAGAGAGAGAGAGAGAGAGAGAGAGAGAGAGAGAGAGAGAGAGAGAGAGAAATCTGTAATTATTTGAATCTGACGTGATGAGAACTGTTCTTGTTCATAGTTATATCATTTACATAGAACCTGAAATTTGATGTAATCTATTTCAGACAAAATAAAATAATTTCCATACAGAGAGAGAGAGAGAGAGAGAGAGAGAGAGAGAGAGAGAGAGAGAGAGAGAGAGATTATCACAGCAATTATAGCTATGCAAGAACAGTAATTTGTAGTACGATAATTGCCATATTTTTCCTGACAGTACAACCCTTTTGTAAACTCATCAAAAAAAAAAAAGACATTTCAGTTCTATAAAGAAAAACAACGCCAAAACTAACATTTAAAATTTTAAAACACAAATAGGTCACACCTATTCCGTTTGATCTGTAATTAATTTTCCGAAGGGTTACAGTTGACCCGCCTGTTCTACAATCCATATATAATGTAACAAAATCTAAAACTATTTCGAATAATATTCCCGTTTAAGCTATATTTGTTAAGTAACTTGATATGAATTAGACTCTTTACTAATATGTCAGCAGCGTCAAAAGTTATTCCTAGAAAATGCTTGCACTGTTCAGTAACTTTAGTAATATATATATATATATATATATATATATATATATATATATATATATATATATATATATATATATATATATATATATATATGTCAAATCACTTAAGTTTTGATAAAAAATTTAAAACCACACATATTGACACATACTGACAAGAAGTAATGTGGATTTTAATTTTGCAGAACACGATCGCTGCTTAGTGAATGACATTAAAACAAGACAAATTCTGCTGAGATATATTCAAGTACCCTTTTGTGACACTTTCTTCAGGAAAATTTTCCCTAGCAGGACATGCCCCTAAGGACAACGTGCTGCTGAGATATCGCCATCAGGGAAACGCGCTCGTATGACACCGGATTCGGGAAAACTTGATCGTTTGACACAGTCTAAAGGAAACGACGTTCATGCGAGACTGTCTTATGAAAACAAGCTGGTTTGACACCTTCCAGAGAGAACATTCGCGCGACGCCGCTCTCATGAGGAAACGTTCGTGTGACACAGCTTTCTAGAGAAAACGTTTGTGTGAAACAGCCTTATTGAGAAAACATTCGTATGACACCACCTTAAAAAGAAAACGTTCGTGTGACACCACCTTCAAAAGAAAACGTTCATGTGACGTGACACCACCTTCAAAAGGAAACGTTCGTATGGCACCACCTTTAAAAGAAACTGTTTGTATGACACCTTCAAAAAAAAATGTTCGTGCGACACCGCCTTCAAAAGAAAACGTTCTTATGACACCGACTTCAAAATAAAACGTTCGTATAACAGAACCTTCAAAAGAACACGTTCGCAAGACATAACCTTCCAGAGAAAACGTTCGTATGACACCACCTTCAAAAGAAAACGTTCGTATGACATAACCTTCCAGAGAAAACGTTCGTATGGCACCACCTTCAAAAGAAAACGTTCGTATGACACCATCTTCAAAAGAAAATGTTTGTATAACACCAAACTGAAAAGAAAACATTCGTATAACACCACCTTCAAAAGAAAACGTTCGTATGACACCACCTTCAAAAGAACACGTTCATATGACACACCTTCAAGAGAAAACGTTCGTATGACACAACCTTCAAAAGAAAACATTTTGTATGACACCATCTTCAAAAGAAAAGGTTCGTATGACACCTTAAAAAACGTTCGTGCGACACCACTTCAAAAGAAAACGATCGTATGACACCACCTTCAAAAGAAACTGTTTATATGACACCACCTTCAAAAGAACATGTTCGTATGATGTAACCTTCCAGAGAAAACGTTCGTATGACACCACCTTGAAAAGAAAATGTTCGTATGACACCACCTTGAAAAGAAAATGTTTGTATGACACCACCTTCAAAAGAAAATGTTCGTATGACACCACCTTCAAAAGAAAATGTTCGTATCACACCACCTTAAAAAGAAAATGTTCGTATGACACCACCTTCAAAAGAAAATGTTCGTATGACACCACCTTAAAAAGAAAATGTTCGTATGAAACCACCTTCAAAAGAAAATGCTCGTATGACACCACCTTCAAAAGAAAATGTTCGTATGACACACCTTCAAAAGAACACGTTCGTTCTTTTTAAAATTTGTGTATAGAACACGTTCGTATGACATAACCTTCTAGAGAAAACGTTTGTATGACATAAACTTCTAGAGAAAACGTTCGTGCGACACAACCTTGAAAAGAAAATGTTTGTATGACAACACCTTCAAAAGAAAATGTTTGTATGACAACACTTTCAAAAGAAAATGTTCTTATGACACCACCTTCAAAAGAAAATGTTCGTATGACACCACCTTCAAAAGAACATGTTCGTATGCCATAACTTCCAGAGATAACATTCGTTTTGACGTAAACTTCCATATAAAACGTTCGTATGACACCACATTCAAAAGAAAATGTTTGTAAGACACCACCTTTAAAAGATAATGTTTGTATGACACCATCTTCAAATTAACACGTTCGTAGGACATAACTTCCAGAGAAAACGTTCGTATGACATAAACTTCCAGATAAAACGTTCATATGACACCACCTTCAAAAGAAAACGTTCGTGTGACACCAGCTTCAAAAGAAAACGTTCGTATGACACCAGCTTCAAAATAAAACGTTCGTATGACACCACCTTCAAAAGAAAACGTTCGTATGACACCACCGTCAAAAGAAAACGTTCGCATGACACCACCTTCAAAAGAAAACGTTCGTATGACACCACCTTCAAAAGAAAACGTTCGTATGACACCACCTTCAAAAGAAAACGTTCGTATGACACCACCTTCAAGAAAATCTTTGAACGAATCTCAAACCTCCTCCAGCTCACCCTTTTCCCTTTCAACGTTATGGAATACCATCAAGTAACTCCCATCTTTCCCCAAAAACCTGACCCAGACAAAGGATACTTTCGGAAGGGGGATTCTCTCGACTTCCTGGAAGAGGTGGAATACCTTTTAAGAGACGAGGGTCCACGTAGGATATCCTGTGTACATTATGCAATGTGAATGTATATGACATGCATGTATAAAAAAGTGTAATGTATTAGGGTATATATATATATATATATATATATATATATATATATATATATATATATATATATATATATAAATGCATGTATATGTATGTTGTATAACATAGGTAATCCAGACACGAATCACGGGTGATTTATGATACTGTACCATTGTAGTTCTTGAGAACATTTAAAATAATGTTTTCCTAAGTATTCCTACGTACAATTTTTTTTACGTTAACTGTGGCCAATTGTAGTCTATGGGATATCATAATGGTTTGAGAAAATTAAATCTAAGCTGCAAAGGGAAGTTTCCACGTAAGTGTTGTCACTTCTGGTTCAATAATCCTAAATAAAGGTGATTGTTAAATGGCCCCACCCTATTTCCAACAATTTCTCCTTGAAAGTAGACGTGATCCCACATCTGGACAAACTGGGATTCCCTTTACCTAAGGATGCGCTATGCCGACCTTAATTGACAATGATCGTGTGGTTCCGGAGAAGTCCTAAATGTCATTTACCCTAGACATACATACATACTTGAAGGAAATCTTGCTTGCAGCTTCAGTTTAGGCTAGCCAGAACACACACACATAACCTTTATTCAGTACGTATTGGGTATACACAGATAAATTGTATCTTCAGATAAGAAATACTGTTTTCCCAATATGAAATTTGTCATAACTGGGCAATCCACAGATTCCACTGGCGCATAAGATTCCCTGACCATCTGTCTGGACACTGGCTTTTGACTAGAAACCTAATAAAAATATAAACGCTTTTGAACTAGCAACATACATTAGGAGTTTGGTGTTCGTAGCAAAGGATCGCATTGAGGTCCGACATGCAAAAAAAAAAAAAAAAAAAAAAAAAAAAAGATTTTTCTTAGAAAAAAAAAAAAACGAATTTTTTTTGGGTACAACAACCTACCTTCAGTGATCCCATGCTTGCAATGTTTGTTGACGATTTAGCTCTCTTGGCTTGGAGAGAGGCACACAAGATTTACACAACACGAAGAGCACAATATTTGCGAAAACTGATGGATCAGGAAGGAATTCCTATAGGAGTCTTAACAATCTAATTATTAACGGAGCTTGAAAGATGACCTTCCGGTCATGGTGTCTCTAATCTCTATGAGACTGGGAGAAACAGCAACAGCAAAGGCAAAGTTACCTGTTTTTAATCACCGATGACAACAGTTTATTGAAGGCGAATTTCGCGTTAAAGTACTGGTGATGGTATATTGAAATAATCTTAATTAATTTATACTGATACACAGCGTCAGGATATCAGGATGGGTTCCTCGTGGGAAGAATTTCCGTCAAAAAAAAGAAGAAAAAATTTGACTTTTAATCCTTTTTATGAACCCGACACCCTAAACTTTTTCGAAGGTATGCTCTACGCAGCAGCATTCATTACTGCCCACCCTCGTTACCTTCTGAAATATGTACGGTTGAACACATCCTTTCACAATTACGACAACCAAACAACCAGTCATCCCGTTGTTGGTAAAGTCTGCTTAACCAAGGGCCGCTGACATACCCCCACAAGCTGTTGACGGGGGTGGGGCTGGGGGGGGGGTCCCAGTCACTCAGTCACGACGCTTGACCTCGGCCATAGGTTATCACATTAATTACTAACTGTTTACTGTAACCATTTTAATATCCTTACGGAGAAAGACGTAAGCCATACGCCCCAAACTCCATTATCGCACTGCATTTGATCAACAGCTAGATGTAAAAGCTACATTTGCTTATCGTGTGCCAGTTGCCTCGAGAATTATTAGCTCTTTTATAAGGCAGTCTCCTTGCGTTTGTATTAAATATGTGCCTGCCTATTTGTTTGGCTTTTTGTACACATATGCACATTATATTATACACATATATATACATATATATAAACATATATATAAACACACACATATATATATGTATGCATATATATATGTACATGTATATTTATACATATACATATATGTACTGTACACACACACACACACACACACACACACACACACACACACACACATATATATATATATATATATATATATACATATATATGTACTCGTTCAAATGAATGCCTGATTAAGTTCACGTGCATTCATATGTATTTATATAAGTGCGTGTATAGGGATTTATATGTTTATATGCACATGTCTGCAATTTCCAGGAAATAAACACAAAAGAGACGTATCGCTGACACCTTTTGCGATTGCAACGAAAGGCCTAAGGAGCCAGCAGCTCATATATCCATTATGCTGTTCGTTTTATCACGAAATATAAGACCCACTCACCATTTCCACGTTAATGTGCACGTTACGCAAAATAACGCTGAAATTATTATTATTATTATTATTATTATTATTATTATTATTATTATTATTATTATTATTATTATTATTATTACCATAAACGCCTTGCATGATAAGGTTTTGTACAACGGCGTGTAAAATTTATTTCCTATTACTGTTGTCTTTTTCATTTTGTATCTGAATTTTTCTTGTTTAATTTTTTCACTTTATTTTTTAGTCTGCAGCTTGAAAGGTTAGCCTTTTCTTGGTAATGATAGTGAAACAAACTAAAAATAGTAGACAGTACATGGAAATTACCATCGTTACCAAGAAAAAGCTAACCTTGCATGCTGCAGACTAAAAATGTTAAAGTGAAACAAAAATAATACAAGGAAAAATTAAGAAAAAGTGAAAATGCTTATTGGAATACTTTTGTCTTATCAGTCACCTTTCATGTATATATATACACACATTATATATACATATATATTATATTTGTATGTATGGATGTATATATATTTATTATATTATATATATATATATATATATATATATATATATATATATATATATATATATATATATATATATATATATATATATATATATATATATATATATATATATATATATATATATATATATATATATATATATATATATATATATATATGTATATGTTGAAACTGCATACAAAAGAACATGCATGGTCACAACACGCACAAATAGATTTACAGTATGCTCTGAGAGAGAGAGAGAGAGAGAGAGAGAGAGAGAGAGAGAGAGAGAGAGAGAGAGAGAGAGAGAGCATAAACGAGTCAGAAACTTCTTGAAAAAAAGTCGGTTACCAAGAACTATCATCCTCTAAATCTCATAAAAAATATTACCATCTTCCAGACTGTTAATTAACAAGTTAATAACAGAAAGGGATTAGCAAAATCCTACGAAATCACACCCTGAGATAATCTTGAGTTGATTGTTTTTAGTTTTCTGTAAAAGAAAACTATTTACAGAAAACTATTGTGCCGGCTTTGTCTGTCCGTCCGCATTTTATAATGTCCGCACTTTTTCTGTCCGCCCTCAGATCTTGAAAATTACTTAGGCTAGAGGGCTGCAAGTTATTTTGATCATCCACCCTCCAACATCAAACATAGCAAATTGCAGCCCTCTAGCCTCAGTAGTTTTTAAAAATTTTATTTAAGGTTAAAGTTAGCCATAATCGTGCTTCTGGCAACGATGTAGTATAGGCCACCACCGGGCCGTGGTTAAAGTTTCATTGGCCACGGTTCATACAGCTTCATACAGAGACCACGGAAAGATAGATCAATTTTCGGTGGCCTTGATTAAACGCTGCAGCGGCTGTATAGTAAACTCGATTGCGCCGAAAACTTACGAGAATAGGAAATATTGCAGTGTACTGATATTAAGAT
The DNA here is from genome assembly GCF_040412425.1 of Macrobrachium rosenbergii. NCBI lineage: Eukaryota > Metazoa > Arthropoda > Malacostraca > Decapoda > Palaemonidae > Macrobrachium > Macrobrachium rosenbergii. The sequence continues at coordinate 47,199,141 of NC_089741.1, forward strand.
TGTTCTAATAAAAGTCACGTTAGGATTGAAATGAATTGAATTGAAATTAGAATTTAGGCCAAAGGCCAAGCGCTGGGACCTATGAGGTCATTCAGCGCTGAAACGAAAACTGACAGTAAAACGTTTGAAAGGTGTAACAGGAGGAAAACCTCAAAGCAGTTGCACTATGAATCAGTTATTAGGGGAGAGTGGAAAGTAATATGGAAGAAAGAGAATATGAAAGGAGGTACGGTAAAAGGAACGAAAGGGGTTGCAGGTCGGCGCCGAAGACACGCCGCAAGGAACCTTAAGGTGCACTGACGGCATTATGACGGGGGAAAAAAAGTCACGTTAGATATAAATAACAAGGCTTTGGAAGAATGAGTTTATAATTATGTGGGTGAAAAAGCCAAGGAACCAATTTTCTTGGCTTTTCAATATTATCTTTTTCTATCATTTCAGCGTCGCTTTTTATTAATGGTACTACAAGAAATATTACTCTTCGGGGTAATTAGCTGTCTGACTAAAATGTTCACTTATACGAAAGCGTTTTTCACGAACTTGAGCGAACGTTGACTTAAGAAACTGTAATTAGTTATTTTGCACAATTAAGTCTATAAATATTGTGATGAGTACTCGAACACAATCCTTTATCTTTATGGCGTTAATCTGTCTGTCTACTCTAACACACTTTCACCGCTGCAAACGAAATGAGACAGGTCGAAAGTGATAATGAAAAAAGATACAATAAATCCGTAGACTTGCCTAACGAAATATTTTTCGGCATTCGAAACCAGTTACGTCTACAGTACATAGACAGATACCATAAAGATTATATTTCTTTTGAAATTTAGGTACTGGATAACCTAGCATTCCGTAACCCAGGTTCTCTTGACAAATTCAAAAGCCGAGAAACTGATCCATATTATTTTGAGGTACTGGAATTCTTCCCAGGCCTTTGGTTTCCCTGCGTCTCGTAATATTTTATTTTTCGAGTCTGCGCATTTATTTTCTCTTTGGATTGGGTCTGCTCCCGTGACTCCCTATTACAGCCCATCCAAGAATACGCGAGGTGGGGTAGCAAGTGAACAGCCCATTCCTGGGTCCTATCTTTAAAATCTAAATTTCTTTGAATTTTGGTAAAGTAAAGTTTACTTAAAAGTTATTTTTATATCTTCAATAAATTTCCTTTCTAATAAGTCTACTAAGTCCCGTTGCTTCTTCTGCTGCAACTTGCAAATTCTGAAAAAAAGTAGGGCACTTCATTAGGGTTATTTTTTACGGCAAGCGTCACTCCCCAGTTCCCGAAACATTAATAATTCCTGAAAACATTCATGACAAAGTCTTCCCAACAACCATTTCCGGTCTCCTTCATCCTTCACAGCAAGTTTCTCCTTGCGCTTCGCAGCCAACGCTGTGTCATCAAAGAACACCAGCAACGCCATTCCTCACAAGATTAGCTTCCCATTTTTCATCAAGTTGGACGTTCTTTTCCGTAACTTTCCTCGTCAGCCCGTTCCAGGCGCTTTTCAACAAAGCCAAGGAATCATAACACTTTCCTACCACAGCCTAACTTTCACAGGCAGTTCATCTATTATACTTGCAGAAATGCTCAACTGTCATTACAGCTCATCCTTTGCAAAACACCATTTGTAGCGATACTCTAAACTCTTCACATTGCTTCTCAAATGGTCTCAGCATATCCACATATGCCACATAAGGATCTTCCGTTTTCTTTCACTTCCGTTTTCTCTCGCGCACTGCACGCACCTATTTCGCGTAAGACTCGAGATTTCCGGTACCTTTCCTATGCTTAAAATGACACGGGTCATATCCTATCGCCAAGTTTAGGCTTAGGACTTGTAAACTGACAAATAATCATATTTGTTACGCATCTATCACCATTAAAGAAAAGGCTTGAGAGTGTGCTACCCTTCCGGTTCTAAGCAAGTATTTTGAGATAAACTGCTCACCCCACGGCATGCCCCAAGGAGGTTCATGAACCCTCAGTGTTACTAACATCAGGTGTTTCTTGATACATGCCCATCCAAGTACTGACCAAACCCAACATTACTGAACAACGTTGATCGGGCGACCAACGGCATACCAAAAGTGTAGCATATCCGTTGGTTTAATATTTTCCAAATTAGTTTTTTTTTTATAATTTTTTTACGGTTATTTTCATTTTGCATGACCCTCTCAGAATGTCTACATAAGAAAGAGAGAGAGAGAGAGAGAGAGAGAGAGAGAGAGAGTGGCTCTATATTAGAAGAAGGAAAGAAAAGCAGTTGTGCAACGTACATTTCTAATATCTTAATATTCTCTCTCTCTCTCTCTCTCTCTCTCTCTCTCTCTCTCTCTCTCTCTCTCTCCATGTCTTCCTCCCTCTCAATTTGTCTAATGGAAACCACCTCCACAACTACCGGATTAGAATGGCTCCCAAATTGCGTTACAAGTTCAGGGGCGTCACGAAGTATATATAGATTCTGTCTGTCCGTCTGTCGGCTTGCCTGTCTGCCTCTCTCTCTCTCTCTCTCTCTCTCTCTCTCTCTCTCTCTCTCTCTTCTTCTTCTTCTTCTTCTTCTTCTTCTTCTAATGTGGAGCCAACATATATTCTCTCTCTCCTCTTCTTCTAACATGGAGCCAACATATATTCTCTCTCTCTCTCTCTGTAACGTGGTAATAAAGAGAATTAAAACAACAGAAAACAATGAGTGGAACAAAACATGAATGAATTGTTGAATGCGATAATTGTGAAGGTAACTTTAATTATGTTTTTGAAATTAAGCCATTTAAAATGTCTGTTTTACAACTGTGTTTAAAACAGAGAAAACTTCAAGTTTTAAAGTTTTCTTTATGAAGGACTTCCCAAATTCTTCACAGTTTCATGATTTTTAAACTAAGTCTGTCGTTATCTAGGGAAAGAATTCCATTAATATGAGTTTAATTTTTTTATCTTCTTATATTCAGTTAGACCCACTTGTTATGTTTCAATTTTATTGAATACCTAAGACATTTAATTTATATCTCCCTCTCTTCTAAAATGGGTTTAAAATAACTTTTGGGAGAGCAAAATATTCACTCAGTTAAAAGGAAAAGTTTTTATAAAATGATTAAACGCTCGAATCCCCAAAAAATTATATTTATAAAATAAGCTTTTAAAGTAAAGAAACAAGATAAGACGATAATTGCCAGAACTGAGTAAAATTTTCCCTGCGGTGTTTCATGACTTTCATATAAAAAAAAGTTGACACGTGACTTGCATATCACCCGTTCACTATTCGAGAAGCACCACAGATTCTATAGTTTCTATTTTTAGTGTGAGGAAAATACTGTTCATTTATAACATTAATAATTTCGAAAAAATTGTTGTTCAACTCGTTTAAAAATAAATGTCCTCATAGTTGATAAAAGGTCAATACAAGGTTAAAAGTTTTCTGACAGTTTTCGCTTTTCGATCTTTTGATCTTAAAAAATAATGCAGCAGGCATATTCGTAATTTATTTTTATAACAAGTTCCATAAATCCTGATTCAACTTCATTTTGCTTTCCCGAGGCCTTTTATGGCTAACACCGAAAAAGGCTCATGAAAACAGAATGCAGTTTGGTCAAGATTTATGGCATTTTTAATAAAAACAAATCACCAATATGTCTGGAATTTTTTCTTTTAGGGCCAAAAGATCGAAAAGTGAAGTTATGTTTCACAACTCTTATGGTCCACAGAATGATCAAATTAAAACTCTTCTGTTTAAGAGGATCTGATTCACAATAAGTTTAATGTTTGTATAAAACTCCTAATTCTATAAATACTTAGTCCTATTAAAAAACAAGTAAAAAATGCGCCACAGTTTCTTCGGCTTAATTGAGTTTCCTGTACAGCAGCTACAGCGTATTTTCAAGGCCACCAAAAATGGATCTATCTTTCGGTGGTCCCGTTATAATGCTGTATGAGCTGCAGCCTATGAAACTCTCAGCCGGCTGTGGTGGCTGTGTTGTTACGTTGCCAGAAGCATGATTATGGCTGACTTTAACCTTAAATAAAATAAAAAATACTGCGGCTAGAGGGCTGCAATTTGGTATGTTTGATGATTGGAGGGTGGATGATTAACATACCAATTTGCAGCACTCTAGCCTCAGTAGTTTTTAAGATCTGACGGCGGCCAGAAAAAGTACGGACAGAAAAAAGTGTGGACAGGATAAAGTGCGGACGGACAGACAAAGCCGGCACAATAGTTTTCTTTTACAGAAAACTAAAAGGACGGATTATCATTTGCTTGTCATATGGAATTATACGCTGGCATATTCAAATTATTCTCTGTAATAACTTGATTTCACTGAGGATATATTGCTACCCACAAGGCAGTCGAATTTTATTTGTAAAAATTACTACCATAACAGAAAAATCTTACGATACATCATTCTAAAAATTTCATCAAGTTTTATATACACGTACAACGCGAACTTAAGAGACAGCAAATGGTGAAACTGTAAAACTTCTTGTTAAAATATTAATATTTTCACCAACATTCCAGAGCTTCATATTTCACTGCAGATCTTAAACATTACAACCTCTTTTTTTACTACAACGGCTCAATCGAGTATTGCTGCTCAAGGTGTGCGCGCAACTTATGCAGTATACCCTGTTTCCTGAGCACTGACTCAGGACACTTTCTTTCCAATGATTTATTTTGTGTCGATATCGACCACATTTTAAAGTGATACCGACAACACTTTAATGTGATATCGACCACACTTTAAAATGATACCGACGACACTTTAAAGTGATGTCGACCACACTTTAAAATGATGTCTGACGACACTTAAAGTGAAATCGTGACACTTTAAAACACTTTAAAGTGATATCAAGTTCAATTTAAAGTGACATCGACCACACTTTAAAAGTGATACCGAAGACACTTTAAAGTGATATCGACCTAAATTTAAAGCGATATCGACCACACTAAAGTGCCACCGACGACACTTTAAAGTGTAAGAGAATATTCGCTATGAAGTAAAACTACTCAATGAAAAAGGAGAGAAAAGGGTAATCAAGAACTCTTTCCATAGAAGATTTATACCCTAAAAAAAAAGCCTCGGGGAAAGAAAGCTTTTGGGGGGGGTAATAAAATAATGACCATGGTTTTTTCTGTTATTTTCTTATTATTTTTTTTTCAATTATCATTTTTAAAGCCATATAATGGATGTTATCACCCACTGGTCTTTGTCGTTAATAATTTC
>NC_089741.1:47209357-47219357 GCF_040412425.1 Macrobrachium rosenbergii
AAATCCTATATTGTTGTAAGTGACGGATTGGTTGATAGTGGCGGGGCGTTAAGTCCCAGGGACCTCCGTAGATGTACCGGACTGACCGTCCGCCCTCGAATAAAGTCTTCTTTAAAAAAAAAAAAAGAAGATCGTCAGATGGCGGAGGGATCATTCATTTATTGATATAAGAGACAGAAGGAACGGGACGGTGACAGATGTTAATGTCAGTGTCGATAAAGCGGGGAACTGTTGACAAAGATCAGTTGACAAAGAGGAGAAAAAATATTATCAATAAAAGATCCCACATGAATAAATACAGACACACACTCACAATGAGTAATGTATACCGATAATCCAAAAAGCGAGAATGAGGCATCACCGTTTCGAAAAAGAATTTATGGCTTTATTTATAGAATACAAATTGATGGATATCTGACACGGGAGTGATAAATTTGACGTCACGTGTTCGCGAGAAGGGTCATATTCATGAATTCGTAAAGACGCGTGTACGATATATATATATATATATATATATATATATATATATATATATATATATATATATATATATATATATATATATATATATATATATATATATATATATGCATACATATAGCTAAAATTTATATGTAAGTATGCAGCCAGTTAACCATTTTAATTTTTAGTTAACTATAAAACACAATCGATTGGAAGCGTTTGATCCTAACCTTCACCTTGCTTGTTCAATCTCTCAATAACTTTGAGAGAATTGACGCTATATACATCTGCCATTTATGTGACGACACGTCTACATGCCCACCAAAGCACTGTTATTTCATAACGATAAAAAAGTGCACTATGAAAACTGATAAATATTAAACAAAATTAGTTTAAGAATACTGACATTTTAAAGCTTGTTTGAATGTCCCATTTCTGATTTCAGAGTGGACAAATAATGAAGATTTTGATGAGGGCAATGAAATATATATATTATATATATACATATACATATATATATATATATATGTATACACACATATATATATATATGTGTGTATATATACACACACACATATATATATAAATATACATATATGTATCCCAGTATACTGTATATTGCGTTTAGCCCTTGAGTTATCTACTGCTTTCACAGTTTTCGTGTTTAATAGTTAGAAAGTTAGATATAAGGTATGGGTGTTGAACAGTACCAAACAAGTCAACATCTGTTGTCAAACTGAACTGGCTTGATGCAGGCACCAAGCAGCTTAGAGAGCAGCCGTATGCCAGCAATACCTGTTGCTGCATTGGGTAACCTCCCTTATTTCCCATTTTTCTAATGCATTATAACTCTCTATTGCATTATATACTTTATTTATATATTCAAGAAATTTTCAAGTTTTAGGATTATGAACCAGTCTTCTCACAGCAGCCTCATTTTCCGAAGCAACGGTCGTGTGTAAATTAGGTGTTTAGCATGGGCGCCCGCAGCATATTTTCGGAGACGGGGGGCAAATCTTAATACATACATGGATAGTTTTTGGCAAACACTTTTGACCCTTTGAACCAGCAGGTTAATTCCAAAATCAGTATCATCGCCTGCATTTCTTTAATGAATAAAGCAAGTATATATATATATATATATATATATATATATATATATATATATATATATATATATATATATATATACTGTATATATATACGTCTATATATGTATATATATATATATATATATATATATATATTATATATATATATCTATATATGTATATATATACTGAATATATTATCATCTAGGCTTTCAGAGGGGGCAAGTCCCCCCGCCCCATGCCCCTACGTGAGGGCGCCCATGGTGTTTAGTGTAAGCACACTGTGCAAGTCAAATAAAGTACCCTGAAATGTTACAGCGTTGTAAATATCACAGCTAAGCCTAACATAAGTCGCATAGGGCGATTCACCCGATGAATTTTGCAAACGCACAAAGACATATTATGTAAAAGGCTTTGTTATCTAGAGTGGTGATTAACCTTTTTATTGCCACGCCCCCTGAGAGTTGGTCCTTCCCTCCACGACCCCCTTGCATCTATGAGTAAAATTCCCTCCAAAATTTAAAGGAAAATGAAAAATAAAACGGAAGAGAAGGGGGTGTTTTTATTCTTAAGCCCAACGAGTCTAACCAGAGCAGTAGACTATAGGAAACTAGCGTTATAAGGCTATGATACTTTTGCATTTTTTCATAAACTTCTGAATATGAGTTCCTCACACTTCTTAAGAGAATAATGACTATAATTAGAGAATTTATTTTTCCAAGGCCTTGCGCCCCCTGGAAATAGCTGACGCCCCCCAGGTTGGGAACCACTGAATTCTAGAGAGAACACAGACGGCGGTACAGATGAGACATAACTTCTGATATACAAATAAACCAGGAAAAGGTCGCTGAAATCATTATACTCAAACCCTTATAAAAGAGAGAAGGCGTTCCACTGGAAGCTAATGGAATTTTCAACAAATCACAGCGGTCAGGTGGAAGGGGCAATGGGTCCTAAGGATGTTTTAAAATCCTCAGAATACGAGTGATATGTGAGTTAATAATATGACCATAAAATACAAGTGGTGGGGAAATAATTATGGTTAAGTTGGCCTTAAACCAGTGCGCGCTACTGCTCTTGGAGTGATCCGTAAAAAAAAGAAGAAAAAAACAAAAAGGAAATAATGCGCCGAAGTTTCTTCGGCGCAACATAGTTTTCTGCACAGCACCTACAGCGTATAATCAAGGCCACCGAAAATAGATCTATCTTTCGGTGGTCCCGGTATAATGCTGTATGAGCCGCGGGCCGTTAAACTTTAACTACGACCCGGTGGTGGCCTATCTTATATCGTTGCCAAAGCCCGATTACGGCTTACTTTAGCCTTAAATAAAATAAGAACTACTGAGGCTGGAGGGCTGCAATTTGGTATGTTTGATGATTAGAGGGTGGATGATCAATATAACAATTTGCAGCCCTAGCCTTAGTAGTTTTTAAGATCTGAGGGCGGACAGAAAAAGTGCCGACGGAAAGCCGCCACAATAGTTTTCTTTTACAGAAAACTAAAAACCAGATATTTACACTAAACACTGGCTCACCATAATGAATTCATTATAATTCTAAGAACTCTTTTAGAATGAATACTGTCGCTGATGTAATTCATTGTAAATCTCACATCATTACAATGCTCACTCATAATTTGTATTACCATCGTGATGAGATTCACTGTGATTAAACGAGTACTGTAACTTCACAATGCGTTCTGTCTCCAAGCAGCAGAACTAACTGTGATTATAAAGTTGAAATAAATTAAAATTGAATAAAGAATTTAGGCCAAAGGCCAAGCACTGGGACCTAAGAGGTCATTCAGCGCTGAAACGGAAATCGACAGTAAAAGGTTTGAAAGGTGTAACAGGAGGAAACCCCGCAGTTGCACTATGAATCAATTGTTAGGAGAGGGTGGAACGTAAGATGGAAGAAAGAGAATATGAAAGGAGGTACAGTGAAAAGGAACGAAAGGGTTGCAGCTAGGGGCCAGAAGGCACGCTGCAAAGAACCTTAAGTAATGTATGCCTACAGTGCACCGCATGAGGTGCACTAACGGCACTGCCCACTCTGCACGGTGTGACTCTAAAGTGACGCTAACATTACATGCTGTTTCATTATAATAAATTCATCACAACTTTATATAATGAAGTTATAATGAATCTCATTATAACTTCACTCACTTCATCTAAAGACACTTACGAACGCAATCTGAATTTAAAGGCGTCAAAAAAAAAAAAACAAAACAAAGAAACTAAAATAAATAAAACCAAAATAACCAGAAAGGAGATGGAAGCAAAAGAGAAAGAGAAGAAGAGGAGGGGAGAAGGATGGAAGAACCGTTTGCATGTGACGTCACTAAACGCTGAATCACCTTTCTCTTTCTCTCTCTCTCTCTCTCTCTCTCTCTCTCTCTCTCTCTCTGATCGATTTGAGCGCAAATGGAAAATTGGAGGGTAAGGAGGAACAAAAGAGCATCGCGTGAAAAATTGATTGATGGCAGAAATCTGACACATTTAGTAAATAACGGGGAGAGAGAGAGAGAGAGAGAGAGAAAGTGCGTTAAGGGGGGGGGGAGGAACCAGCACAGCAAGAGAGAGAGAGAGAGAGAGAGAGAGAGAGAGAGAGAGAGAGAGAGAGAGAGAGAGAGAGCTGTTCCATCTCTTTGTCAGTCCTTAGGTACAAAATGAAATTTGAATCTTTGGAGACAGTGAGTGAAAGACAGAATGGTTATTTTAACTGCTCTGGAATAGAAAAATTCTCTCTCTCTCTCTCTCTCTCTCTCTCTTCTCTCTCCCTCCTATCAATAAATCTGCAACTCTGAAATAACGATAATTATAGTTTTCCTTTAATTTTTCATTTTTATTTACAAGCTCTCTTATAAATAAAAATATGGTTCTTTATAAACATTGCGCCCGCTGTCGTAAATTATGTTTTTAATTCTCCTTTCGACTTTGATAATGACCAAGATGATGACGATTAGGATAATAAAGAGAATTATGGCGATGAATATAATGATAATCATACATTTTTTTAAAACAGCCACGACGATAGAGTTTGAGCTGAAAAAGCGAATACATTATTTACCACGTCTACTATTTCGAGATTAATATTTCAATCGCATCTGTTCTTCTGACTTATCCTTTACGTGACTAATCTCCCCTAAATTGCTTTTGCGCATGAAAAACGATTCACTAATCAATAACACTTTCCAACGAAAATTAAATTTTTATCCGGAAGAAACAACATTTAGTGTTCTAAGCATTGGAAATTGTAACAGACTGGATCGCGGGGTTTAGCTGAACTGTGTGTTCCTGTTTTATGTCAGTCCCGTAACGCTTTACGGTCTAAAGTTTAAGTTAGAGGACTCCTAACGCCTACCAAAAATCCACATAAAATTTATGCCATTGAAATCAGTAATTCCCGAACAATATACCTTCATGGATTAATAATTATTGCAATCTGTTAAGTGTACATTGATGTATTTATCAGCAATTCAGTAGTTAAAGTAAGAATTTGGCAGTAAATGTTGTTTCTCGCTTGGGACCTACCGGTGTTAGGTGAAACGATACTACTTATGGAAAGATACCAAAGCCTACACATGCACAAGGATGAGACATTGCAAAAACTTCCGCTTAATTTATATATATATATATATATATATATATATATATATATATATATATATATATATATATATATATATATATATATATATATATATATATATATATATAAGTGAAGGGATGATACTGTGAAGATTTTTTGCAATGAATTCATTATATTTAATATATATTTACATATATATAAATATATTTATATATATTTATATATAATATATATATATATATATATATATATATATATATATATATATATATATATTTATATATATATATTAGTGCCTAAGTTCAACTTGGCAGGTATTGGCGGCTGGGCTTGCAACCTCATCCTTAAAACACCCGCATGCAACCAGAATGCTGACACCTTCTGGCAATTCATCCCAAGGAAAAACTAATAAAAAATACGCCGAAGTTTCATAGGCGCAATCGAGTTTTCTGTCCGGTGGTGGCCTCGGCCACGGCTCATAAAACTCTTTGCCGCGGCCCATGAAACTCAGCCACGGTCTGGTGGTGGCCTATGTTGTTGGTACCTATAGCGCTGCCAGAAGTACGATTATGGGTAACTTTAACCTTAAATGAAATAAAAACTACTGAGGCTAGAGGGCTGCAATTTGGTACGTTTGATGACTGGACGGTGGATGATCAACATATCAATTTGCAGCACTCTAGCCTTAGCAGTTTTTAAGATCTGAGGGCGGAAGGACAGACAAAGCCGGCACAACAGTTGTCTTTTACAGAAAACTAAAAATAAAGCTTACTGTAAAAAAAATGGATATCTTATGCATAAAGATTGCTCCCAATCGTTTAGAGGAACGACTTGAAATTGCCGCATTTACCCAATTACCTAAATTCCCACTGAGCTGGACAAACAACTTTCTTGGGAATAAGTGTTCGATGAAAGTTGTTGTTGCGACGGCAGCTTACGATATGAATTGGTTAACCCTTCTGGGGACAGCGGAGCTACCAACACTCCTTTTGACTGAAGGCAGAACTGCTATTCAGAATTTAAGAAAATGTTAGGTATCGCCAAGAGTATAATAATCAATATGTCTGTATGGAGCGAAATATATTTATCTGTAGGTAAGTTCTGTATATGTATCTATATACATATATATATTAAATATATATATATATATATTATATATATATATATATATATATATATATATATATATATATTTATATATATGTATATATATATATATATATATATATATATCATATATATAATCATATCATATATACATTTATCTATCAATTATACTGTATATATATATATATATAAAAATATATTTATATATATATATATAGACACATATTTATACATAAATATATAGATCTATTTAATCATTTATGTATACATTTATATATACACCCAGGCACATATACATATAAAAATATATTTACATATATATGCGGCACAGACACACACATACACACACATTTATATTTATATATATATATGTATATGATCAGAAATATTTCTGTTAAACAGAATTCCATCAAATATATGGAGTTTGTTCTCAAATGTAGAAAGTAAATTCAGTTGGTCTCGAAGTATAAAATATTTGTTTTCTACATTTTGGCATTTTTTTATTGGTCCCTTATATTTGATATATATATAGCAAAGATATATATATATATATATATATATATATATATATATATATATATATATATATATATATATATATGTATATATATAATATACATACCAATGCCTTCTAAACTTTTTTGAATTCTTCGCGCTTTTTTGGATACGCTTACGTACCGTTAGATTATGGTGACGCGGGTTCGTTTCCCGTTACCGGACATCTCAACCGCTTCAATTTCTTGCACCTGGATCTTAAGGCTTTGTAGTGACAAGCGTATCCAAAAAAGCGCGAAGAATTCGAGAAGTTAAGAGGGCATTGTGGCTATTACAATTACATATGTATCTGGTAAAAAGTGACCAGTAGATTCTACATATATATATATATATATATATATATATATATATATATATATATATATATATATATATATATATATATATATATATATATATATATATATATAATGAAGCCTCCGAATTACGTTACATTACTTATACTATATATCCAGGACCCAGGACCCTAATATCTCTAGTCTTCATACATATATAAGAACCTGTGGAGAGAGAGGCTGGCCCCGGATTTGACGACGCTGAGAGTAAACGAGGAATTTATTGGCCGTATATATTATAGTTACACACACAAAAAAAAATCATAGGAACTAATGGGCGCTATCTTCGTTACGAGATTGCCTAAGAACGGTCTGAAATGTGTAAGTTATTTATTTTAAGAAGCTATCATTTGTTAAATAAATATATTTCAACATCGGTCAACTGGAAGTTTTAATAAAATTCTAGAGGCACGGCATCCAAGGTAAAAAAAATAAAGATAGGCAAGAATGTATTACACCGATGAAATTAATGTTAGTGTTGGAAGTTACACCCATGATATTTTGATCCAATATTATTATTATTATTATTATTATTATTATTATTTATATTATTATTATTATTATTATTATTATTATTATTATTAATTATTATTATTATATCAGAAGATGAAACCAGTAGAAAAAGCCTACACAGGCCACTGATGAAATTCAATAAAGAATGTGTGTTATTAGAAATTAATTATTATTATTATTATTATTATTATTATTATTATTATTATTATTATTATTATTATTATTATTATTATTATTCTAAAGATGGTATTCATATGGAACAAGACTTCCACAGGGGCCGTTGACTGTAAAACTCAAGCTTCCAAAGAATTATGGTGTTCATTAGAAAGAAGTAACAGAAATGTAATGGGAAATACAGAAAGAAGAGATCACGCAATGAAAAAGAAAAAATAAATTAACAAACTAATATACAGACAGAAAAAATATAAGTAAATGATTAAAATACAAGGAGAATTTTATTAAGGTAGTAATGCATTGCATCTTCGCTTGATCTACTGAAGTTCCAATGGCACGACCTCCTCAGAGGGGAATCTGTTCCACAACTCAACGGTGTGAGGAATAAAGGACCTCTGGAACTGAGAAGTTGGACAGCGAGGCATATTTACTGCATATTTGGCTCTGCTCTTCAGTAAATCTGGTTGCTCTCGACAGGAAAAGAGATCAGGGATATTAGTATCTTAATTTATTCTTTTCATATGGTATGGTCGCCAGCGTCGTGGCATGCCGTTCATACGTCGCGAGTTCGCGCCTCCCTCGGGGTGATGAAAAATCACTAGCTCTGTATCACGATCAGTTACTGCTGCAGTGTGTGGTCTGCGATGGGAGGCTGAAACCAACATTCTTTGGAAGCTTGAATTTAAGTCACTGGTCTCGTGGGCTTGTTCCGTGTGAATAGGTTTCATCTAATAATAATAATAATATCTTGTCATTCTTCTCTAAGAAATTCTGTTTTCATTTTTGATATATAACCCGGAGGAATGGTTTCTCGGGTTTTTGTAAAAATCATTTTGATTCAGACATGAATTTTGTTATCATTACCTTTGATTTAAATTAAATGAATTCTTAAACGTCTGATATTTGTAAAGGGATAATTTTTAGTTTGAAAACAAAACTATTGAGATGGCTTTTGTCTGTCCGTCCGCACTTTTTCTGTCCGCCCTCAGATTCAATTAATGACATAGAGGGGGCTGCAAATTGCGGTTGATCATCCACCTTCAATCACCAAACATACCAAATTGCAACCTCTAACCTCGATAGTGTTTATTTTCTTTAAGGTTAAAGTTAGCCATAATCGTGCATCTGGCAACGATATAGGCCAGGCCACCACCAGCCCGTGGCTCATACAGCATTATACCGAGACCACCGAAAGATAGATCTATTTTCGTTCCTTGATTATACGATGTACAGAAAACTCGACTGCGCCGAAGAAACTTCGGCGCATTTTTTACTTGTTCTCTTCCAAGTTCTATAACCTCCTTTCAGTCCTTTATTAGTCTGGCCAATTTTGTAAATCGTTCGTATGAAATGTGTATTGCTCGATGAAAATTTAAATTCAAATTTAGATTCCCAAAACGTTTCTATGAAAACGTAAAATACTATGAAAAATGTACAAGGAAAATCGTTTGTAGACTCTGATCCGAGAATAAGAGATCAGGACCAATCACTAGATCTTTAGGTAATAATCTGAATGACCAATATGAAATTCTCTCTCTCTCTCTCTCTTCTCTCTCTCTCTCTCTCTCTCTTTCCTCGTCTGCAGACTTTGATAACAGATCAGGAACAATCTCGAGAGTCTAGATCTTTCGTAATAATATGAATATCTAATATGAAATTCTCTCTCTCTCTCTCTCTCTCGTCTGCAGACTTTGATAATAGATCAGGGGCAATCACTAGATCTTTACGTAATAATCTGAGTGACCAATACGAAAATTTTTTTTCTCTCTCTCTCGTCTGCTAGGCTTTGATAATAGATCAGGAGTAATCTTCAGATCCTTACGTAATAATCTGAATAACCAATACGAAATTTTCTCTCTCTCTCTCTCTCTCTCTCGTTCAGATAGGTCAAATTTGAATCAATACGTTCCTATTCACACACCGGTAACCCGTAACGACAGATCCAACCAATTGCGTTCAGTCAAATTGTTAATCGATGATCGTTACCTCTCTTACAACTATTGGTTAATAGGCAACAAAGAGGAGATAATGGTAATGCAAAGACGATTTATGACGGAAATGTATAAAATACAGAGAAGACCGCGCGGCGTATTCCGATTGTATTAAAAATGGATGGCGGTGCCATTTTAACCGAACGGTCTGGCGCGGGCTAGTGAGAGGATGCCGGGGGTG
>NC_089741.1:47224357-47256857 GCF_040412425.1 Macrobrachium rosenbergii
TTGCAATTATTGGGTTTTCGAAAACACGCCCGAAGGAAAAATCAAAAGTAAGGTCAACAGCATTCTAATTGGAAATCAGTCATACCATTGTAGTTGATGTTTACAAAGGGAAAAATGACGAGGAAATAAAAAAAGATATAGATAGAGAAACTAAATGACGATCAGTAAAGTTTTTATAGATGTTAAAAAAAATAAGGTGGAAAAATGTCATCAGCAAAGACTAATATAAGAATAATTAATAACTATTTAAATGACAGTTTTAAACCTAAAAATATCGAAAAAGTTTGCAATCACTTCGGAATGAAGTAATTTTGAACTGGATTCCTTTCAGTCATAGTTGATTTCTACGACGAAAATAGGTTAATGTTATTAAGAATTTTATTATTAATCTAATTCAATTCATATTTCTGTAAATGACAATTTTTAAAGATGAATATAATTTCACGCTTCCATAACATAACACAATTACATCTAAAAGCGCGATTTTCCCATTTTCATGCACTGATGCGATATTCAAATATTCTTCGTAACATCAAGTCTTGCTCTCTCGACTGATAGAGTGATTGATTGGTTTACGTAAACTGGCGTCGCATCCACGCTCCTTCGATTCCCATGCACCGATGCTTTCCCAGCCTCCCCTAAAATTAATTCCGAAGAGGAAGGAGGCAGGAGGAAAACATTTCGAGGACGCCTGAGGAGGAGGAGGAGGAGGAGGAGGAGCCGGGTGGAGAGAGAGAGAGAGAGAGAGAGAGAGAGAGAGAGAGAGAGAGAGAGAGAGAGAGAGAGAGAGAGTTAGCAATATCAAACACATGCTACATGTAGTGGCTGAAGTAGAAGTGGGGAGGCAGGACCTCCTGGAGGTCTGCAGTGAATGAGGATGGAGTGGGTGGGGTAGGGGAAGGGGAGGAAAGAGTAGAAAGGGAGAGGGGTGCCTAAGGGAGTATCCTTCCCCTCTTCCTCTTTGGTCGCCGTGTGCATTTGATATGCAATTAATGTATCCGCAAGTTGTATGCCATCAAACGATGATCCTTCGATTGAAATTGAGTTTATGTTTACCCAAGTCTTCATCTGGTAGGGATGCAGAGGCTCTACCCCTTCCACTTCCCTTCCTGCCTTCCTTCCTCGTTCCCTCCTTCCCTCCCCCTCTCTCAAAACCCTATTAGTTCCCCCCTTCCCTCCCCTCCCCGAAATCCATCTCTAGAAGATCTCTTCGATGGAAGGCTTCCTACTCATTCCTAACAACCTAGGTATCCTTCAGCTATCGACATATGTCATTCGTCCCTCTAGGATAGACTGGCTCGACTGAGAGAGAGAGAGAGAGAGAGAGGAGAGAGAGAGAGAGAGAGTATCCTTCAAGTCCCTTTTCGGGGGAGGGGTAGAAAGGGGCTCCCGTGTCCCTTCCTCGAAAGCTTGCGTGAAGGACCCTCGGGATTCCTAGATCTCAATTGACTCCCTCTATGATGTCCTCTCTCTCTCTCTCTCTCTCTCTCTCTCTCTCTGAGGTTGACTGCATTGGTGGTTATCCACACGAGAATTCCCCCAAATGTCTTGATCAGACGATTCTCCGCCCTATTTCTCTTCCTACTCTCAATCCGAATATGCAAACATTTTCCTGATTAAATTATATCAAGAATCTCTCCAACTCCCTCCTCCCCCCCACCTCCTCCTCTCGCAGTTCCAACTACCCTACCTCTCTCTCTCTCTCTTTTTCTGATTTTAATTTGTTATTTTACCTCTCTCTCTCTCTCTCTCTCTCTCTCTCTCTTCTTTTTTCTACTCCCGTTTTATCTCTCTCTCTCTCTCTCTACTATTTAGTTATTTATCGCTCTTATCTTTCTCTACTCCGGTTTTATCTCTCTCTCTCCCCCCTCTCTCTCTCTCCTACCTATTCATCTATCTATCTTCTTCCTCTACTCCCATTTCATCTCTCTCTCTCTCTCTCCCCTACCTGTTCATCTATCTGTCTTCTTCCTCTACTCCCAATTCATCTCTCTCTCTCTCTCTCTCTCTCTCTCTCTCTCTCTCTCTCTCTCCTACCTATTCATCTATCTATCTTCTTCCTCTACTCCCATTTCATCTCTCTCTCTCTCTCCCCTACCTGTTCATCTATCTGTCTTCTTCCTCTACTCCCAATTCATCTCTCTCTCTCTCTCTCTCTCTCCTACCTATTCATCTATCTATCTTCTTCCCCTACTCCCAATTCATCTCTCTCTCTCTCTCTCTCTCTCTCTCTCTCTCTCTCTCTCTCTCTCTCTCTCTCTCCTACCTATTCATCTATCTTCTTCCTCTACCCCCAATCCATCTCTCTCTCTCTCTCTTTTACCTATTCATCTATGTTCTTCCTCTACCCCAATTCATCTCTCTCTCTCTCTCTCTCTCTCTCTCTCTCTCTCTCTCTGCAGGTACAAATAAATCCTTGAGGAAAAGGAATAAATGGAGGCGTTGGTGAAATGCAACGATTTGCGAAAAAAAGAAAAATCAATGGGAACACTGGAAATGTTTGTTAAACTGGTTTACATGTCTGAATAAATCTTTATCTTCTCTATGAAACCGAAGGTGGGTGGACTGCGGGCGTTTGTTAGAACACTGTTGGGTGTGTGGTGTCTATGCCCGTTCGTTTGTGTACTTAATTTCACTAACATATATACTTGGACGTGCGTTCACCGTAAAATGTTATTTTGCTCTAATGCTGTTTACACTATATTAAAAAAACACGGATGTTTCTCTTCTCTACCGAAAGGTATGACAAATTCTCACTCACTGCAAAACAATGCAATGTAGTCCACTACATTCTCTGTCCAAGAAATTTCAGCAATTGTAGACTGCACTCTGTCTGACGTAATAGTTATAAGAGATGTAGATTCATCTCTTTGTTAAATAAGCAACTAAAAGCATGGGGCTATTTTCAGTCACTGACAAACCGCGGTCCTTTCATTCGTCTCTTAAAAATGACGTGGGAGGGAGGAAGGGAGGGTCTCGAAAAATTAACAAGACCACGCCCCCAGATTAAGCCGGACCATTCTCGCAAAAAGAATGGTGTGTTAACTTATGAAATTCCTGTTTTCAATGACAGCTTCCGATATTCGTGATTTCTGTAAATATTGGCAATTTTACAAGTAGTTAGAATCTACGCTTGCTTCTCTGTACCACTAAATTGTCTGAAATTAAAGTTCATAACTATACTATGGAATTCTGACTAAACTTTAAGAAGGTCACTGACATGAATAAGGCAAAAGCACAAAAGACCCTAAGAACTAGTATCCAATGTCAGGCTACAAATTATTAATGGAAGCGAATATCTGCCCCTGGCTTCCCACAACTAATCTGATATTTCATTTGGAGTTGCATGAGCATTTTCCGGGAGTATGCTATGCAAACGCAAACCGGTTCCCGAAATAAAATAGGTGAACGAGCAACAGAAATCACTTAACATGAATAGTTGCATCTGGCAATCAATGCAGACAGATCGTAGGTGTGGAAAGTATGAAGTGGGTAGACAAGATGCAAGTACAGTGAGATTAGGCATGTTACCCACCTGGTAATACCGGTCAGACCTGGCACAGGGCGTTAGGTGACCTGTTTCGGTTCAATTGGAACTTGATTTAGGTTTTAGTTTTCTGTAAAAGAAAACTATTGTGCCGGCTTTGTTTGTCCGTCAGCATTTTATTCTGTCCACCCTAAGGTCGTAAAAACTACTGAGACTTGAGGGCTGCAAATTGATATGTTGATCATCCACCCTCTAATCACCAAATATACCAAATTGCAGCCCTCTATCCTCAGTAGTTTTTATTTTATTCAAGGTTAAAGTTAGCCATTATCGTGCTATTGGCAACGATGCAGGATAGGCCACCACAAGGCCGTGATCAAAGTTTCATGGGCCGCGGCTCATGAAAGATAGATCTATTTTCGGTGGCCTTGATTATACGCAGTAGCGGCTGTACAGAAAACTCGACTGCGCCGAAGAAACTTCGCCGCATTTTTCACTTGTTTGCTTTTCCTTAGACTTGGTCACGAAGCTTTCGGTTAAACGCAAAGACTATCAATTCGCACAAAGTTTCAAAGGCACTGTAACGTATATGCAATTAACACGCTTTCTGTTCAGTCACCTTCAATTCTCAAATCTTATCGTTGGAGAGAAAAATAGGGAGTTAGTTATTATGTGCTTGAGGGTAAAAATCTAATCAATTAACTAATTAATTCATTCTAGTCAAACGAGATTAAATTTATTAACGCACCCCCCTCTTCTCACAAAAAAAAAAAACAACTTCATTTTGACATCCGTCATTAAAAAAACCTTATATTTGGCACTGTGCACTAATACTAAGAATAAAATAAAAACATGCTCCTCATATTCGCACGAAAACCGTAAAAATTTAAGTAAATAACCAAAATAGATTTACGAATGGAGAAAAAACCACCCATTTTACACATGGCGGCCTTCCCAAAGGAGTCCCTTTCAACTGGGCTGTTCAAGACAGACGAATGGTTAGTATCTACCTTTTGCTGTCATTTCTTTATATTTCTTGGGATATTCGAAGATTTATATCCTAAATTTAATTTAGGATAATTTCTTAGTCCAGTCAATAAAGATGAATTAATCTAAACAAACAGTTTTCATATAATCATAGAAATAATACATTAACTCAGCTCAATTATGGGTAATGAATTAGACTTGGGTTTTTGATTTTGTTTTTCTGAAATATATATATATATATATATATATATATATATATATATATATATATATACATATATATATATATATATATATATATATATATATATATATATATATATATATATATATATATAAACATGTTATTTAGAATGACCATGGAAAATGATGTCTCTATATTTCGAAAGTGAAAAGGGAAGATGGAAACATTATTTTGTGACTCACGGAAGAAACCAGATAAATATGAACTATAAATTAAGGTGTACAATGTAAAGACTAATTACCCAAGACCTTCCCTCAGGTTAATGACATCTGAATTTGAAATAGAAGCTTACAGCGGATTGCGTGGAAGTTAATTAACAGGATCGACAAGTGTATATATATATATACATACATATATATATGTGTGTGTGTATGTATATGTATTTATATACATATGTATATATATGTATATATATATATATATATATATATATATATATATATATATATGTATGTATGTATGTATGTATGTATGTATTCTATGTGCAAGTGTTCGCGCGTGCTTACATGTAAATTTTCAGTTTAGTGTTATCTATCTTTTATCAAGCATATATTTCATTTCGCTTATCTTTCCAAGCAATGATAATGCAGATTCATTAACCGTCACCACATACGTTAACCTCCTTGTAAAGAGAATTAGAAAAGATATTTTCTTGGTCGACATGCGACCCATTAGCCTTGCACTTCATCGTTTTTTACATACATACATACATGCATACATACATACATACATACATTCATACATACATACATACATACATACATACATACAGACATAAATACATACATACATTACAAACTAGTTTCAGATTATGAGTTTTATGTTAAAAAAATGGTAACAGTAGATTTGATATATAAACTAAACTGAAATTAAAACTCAGGATGACTAATGAATGACTGATATATATAAAAAACTGGCGACACGGCAATCAAGTTCTTCGTTGCCAAGCAACACTATAGAGTTAATATTTTTCCCTCAATGACAAGAATGGCAGAAGAGACTTTAAAATGTCTGCTCTCTCTCCGATTTCCCGCATCATTCAGTTAATAGAAATATTAAATATTCACACAGACAAAAAAATAATTTCCATTCGCTACCTTTAGTGAATCAAACTATTATTACTAGTACAAGATGTAATAATATTGTCTCTAGAAACATCTTCACAGAGAGGAAGGTTTCTAGTTTCTAGTTTGACATGTGTCACATTTATGTGAAGATCCCATATATATATATATACTCCCTTGTTACATTTATGTGAAGATCCCATACATATACTCCTTGTCACATTTATGTGAAGATATATATATATATATATATATATATATATATATATATATATATATATATATATATATATATATATATATATATATATATACATATATTCCTTTGTCACATTTATGTGAAGATCCAATAAATGTATACTCCCTTGTCACAGATACATTTCCCTGTTTCGATACGAAAAACACAGTAAGTTTCAAAGCGAGCAAGACGAAATCTTATTAATAAGTAAAATTAAATATCTATTTTTGGTCGAAAATGTTCAAAAGCTTAAAATATGTGTGACAAATTTCAAGTCAATCACTAACGATTACATATGCAGGTTACAGCGGCCATCTCGTCGTCACAGAAACATAATAATTTTATGATAAACAATTTCATAAACTTTACCTTTGTTTTATCCCAGTTCTGTAAACAGGCAGGAACTCTGCAAAATAACTGAAAAATGAAGAGAGAAACTTACTATAAATAAAAATGTAACGGTAGAAGGTTAAATGGAGATTTTTCTATGTAACGGTAGAAAGGCAAATGACAATTTTTCTAATGAAATAAACAACTTTTCTATTAAAAAATTAAATTGAAAAATTGAAATGAAACAATTTTTCTATTGAAAAATTAAATTGAAAAATTTAAATGAAGCAATTTTTCTATTGAAAAATTGAGCTGAAACACTGAAATGAATTAATATTTTTACTGAAAAATTGAACTGATACATAGAAATGAAATTGTTAATTGAAATTAACAATTTTTCTATTGAAAAATTGAATTGAAACATTGAAATGAAATAATTTCTCTATTGAAAAATTGAACTGAAACATGGAAATGAAACAATTTTTCTAGTGAAAAACTGAACTGTTACATTGAAATGAAACAGTTTTTCTATTAAAAAATTGAACTGAAAATTGAAACGAAACAATTTTTCTAGTGAAAAATTGAATTGAAAAATTGAAATGAAATAATTTTTCTATTGAAAAACTGAAATGAAAATTGAAATGAAACAATTTTTCCAGAGAAAAACTGAACTGAAAAATTTAAATGAAACGATTTTCCTATTGAAAAATTGTTTCATTTCGTCATGCAGCGGAAACACGACGCAACGCCACATCCGCAGCGACTCTCCCTATTAAGCGAGGTATCTGTAACGCTTCCTAAAAGCATAAAAAGCGGAAGGGGAAAAGAAAGAAAAAGACCTTTCAGGATCCAGCGAATATTTGGCTAATCCGCTCAAAAAGCCTGTGCGAAAAATGAGATATCTACTCAAAATCCTACCCCTCTCCCCCAAAAAAAAAAAAAGAAAATAAAAAAGCGCTGGGATAAAAGATGAAAAAGAATTTCCTTTTTTTATTTTCGGCTTCTTCGGAAATCTTGTGTTTATATTTGATGTGAGAAAAAGCAAGGAGAGGGAGGAGGAGGAGGAGGAGGTGGAGGAGGGGGAAGAAGGAGAAAGGGAAGGGGTAGGAGGAGAAAGATGGGGGGGACGAAGGTACGGAATGGGATGAGGAGTGTATTGGGAAGTAATTTCTTGGTTTCGAGGGACCGGGAAGGAACGGCTGGTTGTCGGAGGGGTTTGGTGGTGGGGTGGAGGAGGAGGAGGAGGAGGAGGATGTAGGAGGAGGAGGTGGGAGTAGGAGGAGGATAGGGGTAGGAGAGGGGGTGTGTTTAACTAGATCTTGAGACGGTGCAGGGCAAACAATCACGGTAATGCGCTGCTCTCCTTCTCGTGATCTCTGATAGCGGAACGAATGTGCTGCCTCCGCTACGCACCCCCGGGCTATTTGACTTCGGCACTGCCGTCATTAACGAAGAAATTACTGAAACTTTACCTCCATCCGCTTCGCTTTTTTTTTTTTTTTTTTTTTTTCATGGGACGGGTATTTCCCCAAAATCATTCTTTTTTTCAAAGCTTGTTTTTTTACCTGAAGAGATAAGGGGGGAAAAGATACACAAACATACACAGACACTCGCACGCAGGGGCGCAACGTCAAGCGGCGGACGAGAAGGATAAAGAAAACTAAAAAAGGGAGGAAAAAGGATAAAGAAATAGAGAGAGAGAGTGAGAGAGAGATAGAGAGAGAGAAAAAAAGGAAGTCTCGGCGATTTATAGAGTTCGTTTTAAGAGTGTGGCCTCTCCGGCGCGTGTTGACTTCGCAAATAAGGAATCTTCCTTGGAAGAAAGTTTAGCGTCGGGGAGCTATTAGCTAAAGGTAAAGATGCACAGCTCTCCGCACCCGTGATTAAACCGATATTAAATGGACCCATTCACTCACTTTCAAACGCCATTACGGTCCCCCCACCCCTCTCCCTACCCAAAAGAACCCACCCCTATCCCCCTCCTACTTAAAACGACGCCTCACCCCCTTTCGTCCTTAAATCATCATTCTACTCCTTTTTAAGTCCCCGCCTCCCTCCTTATGCTTCCCCTCGATGCTGAAACCCTCGGAGTCACTCCCCTTTCTCTCTACCTCAGGACCAATTCCTTCCCCCCTCCCTCTTTTTCGTGGGGTGGGGGTGGATGGGAGGAGGAAGGGTGCTCTCCCGCCCAAATTCTGAAATCGCAGCATGATTTCTGAGTAAGGCGGCTCTCTCCGTGCACAGCCCAATGCACAACACCAGAGCAAATAGATAAAACATTATTTGAAGATCAACAGAACGACTGGCGGGGGTTTTCTGTTTACGCTGAGCAACTGGCCTGTCTGCAAGTCCCTAATGGGAAATAATCACAGAAAATAATGGAACAAAAAAAGGGGGGGGGGTGAGTTCTCATCATGCAGTTTCTCTAGGAGATTCATCTAGAGCGAGCTCTAGATTAAGCTCTATGCTTCTGATAATGGTTATCAATTGGAGTTTCGATTTTCATCTCCGTATGAGGAAAAAACGGAAATTTTACTTTCCATTTACAACAGAAAAACGACACCTTTCTAGATACAGTCTCGATATAATTTTACATGTAGTTATTTTTTTTTATCAACCATACTCAGTATACTCAACGTTCAACAGCCCGTGTTGGCAGAAGACCAGCCTTATATGTTAACCCAACAATTGATACCTTAAAGTACAGAAACTTCTAGCTTTTGGCCAGTCACTCACAGAACACCATCGACGACAGATCCGACATGCAACCCTGAGAAATCAGGACTTGGCTTTAGATGTGGTCATCCTAGAGCGTAAAAGCTGACGGCGGTTTCTGATGTTTGAATTGGATTTTACAAAGATCTGTAAGCAACTAATTTTCAATACCAAACGAGAACGATATTTGATCTTCACTTGAAACTCAGGTGACCACGATAAAAGTAATTTTACGTTCTTTCTTTGAGTTTCGTTCCGAACGGTGATCGGCTGCTGATACCAAATAAACGTTAATTTTTCATTCTAGCTTATGCTTAGTGCAAATTTATTTCAAGCAGACGATCAAAATTTTATATTCAGTAGGAGAAAAGATTTTTTTTTTCAAAGCTATTCGAATAAAGGGAATCAATAATAAAAAAAGGGTCTAAGTTCTGATGTCACGGAATTAGACGTAAAAGTTCCTTTCCGGTCCGGACTCCACTTCCACGTGACAAACATATTTTTTCGACAATTTTCTTGCTGTTTTCAATTGTCCCATTCAAGATTTCAACCGGAAATCATGCGCTGTAAAGTTTCCAAACCTCAGGCCGTAAGAACGTTGACGTGCAAAACGGGCATCGTGTTTAGTACCAGGCCCATGGGGATGTACGTAAAACATAAAATAATGACGGTAAATACCATAAATATATCATCTTAAGTTGTTTTGATTGTTACGGCCTTAATGTCTTACGGCCGAAACGACCAGGACCGGACTACTTGATGGGATGTTCGGATCGGAAACGAACATTATCCGAGTTAGATTTAGGTGTACATTTAACAAATCACCAACAACAAAGTTTTTTTTTTTTTGTCAAGCGTATTAGTTTGTCTGTTTGTCTGGGGTTTTACACAAAAAGGTTACGTGTGGATTTTCACGAAAATCTTACCAACGGTTGGCCTCTTCATTGAGAACATGCGATTAGATTTTAGGAGAGACGAAATCATCAATTTTATCGAGAGGGGGACATTTCGGAGGGTGGTTTACTTCGCCTTGGCGGAGGATTGCGGTTTTCGAACGCGCTTGCGTTGTTTGAGCATTGAAATTAATGGTTCCTTACTTGTGCTGCAGATATCTTTGATCTCTCGTTCGGCAACATAAAACTAGTGTTTCCAAACCGAGTTGAAATTATTTGCCCAAAGCTGAACATAACATGACAGCAACAGAAAAAATTGTAATTTCTAGCATTATCTAAGCTACTCATGGCAAAAAAAATAATAAAAAAAATAAATAAATAAAATAAAAAGTTAGGGGAAAGGGGGGAGGGGGTACATTTGAGATAATGACGATATTTGATTTTTTTTAACGTCATACATCTTGTAAATAGATTTTACAATCTATCTGTCTATCCATCAGTCTAGTAATGCATATGATGATGATGATAAATAATTATTACTAGTGCTACAGTCTAGTTTTTTGGAACTGACGGTAAATAACCGCATCCATTATCACCAGGGCTTCTGTAATGCATTTGTAATGTGGTAGTTAAAGGAGATACATCTCATTATGAATTTCCGAATACTGTATTATCGTGATCAAATCTAAAGCCCGTCATTCTAGAGTAGCTCTCTCGCATATTTTTGCCCATAACGAGACGACAAAACCAGCGATTGCATAATTCATGTATTTTATAAAAGCAGGTTAAAAGTGTTAAAAGTATTAAAAGCAGATTAAAAGTATTTAACGTATTAAAATTATTAAAAGCAGGCTAAAAGTATTAAAGCAGGTTAAAAGTATTAAAAGTATTAAAAGCAAGTTAAAAGTGTTAAAAGTATTAATAGCAGGTTAAAAGTATTAAAAGCTGGTTAAAAGTATTAAAAGCAGGTTGAACGTTTTAAAAGTAGGTTAAAAGTATTAAACGTACTAAGAATATTAGAAGCAGGTTAAAAGTATTAAAAGCAGATTAAAAATATTAAAAGTAGGTTAAAAGTATTAAAAGCAGGCTAAAAGTATTAAACGTATTAAGAGTAATAAAAGCAGGTTAAAAGTATTAAAAGTATTAAAAGCAAGTTAAAAGTGTTAAAAGTTTTAAAAGCAGGTTAAAAGTATTAAAAGCAGGTTAAAAGTATTAAAAGTATTAAAAGCAGGTTAAAAGTGTACGTGAACCAGCAATGATAAAAAATAAGATAATAAACTGACTTTGTTTTGTACTTTGGATTAAAATATCTAAAATACAGACAGAGCATTTCAAAGGTGCACTTTGACTGTAACTAAATACCGCAGTTTTCATGTTGTTAAATATTGCATATATCCCTTATACCGTTCCTGAATGCATTTCGACAAAGCTTCAAGTGTCAAATAACTCTTCTGGTAATTCGACAACTTTGCGAAACATCTCTTTTTGTATTCCAGCAACTATCAAACGATATCTACCTGACACATCTGGAACAATTCAGTAATAAAGCTTGCACCGTTTTTTGCAAAATGTATCTAAACATTTCTTCTTAAACTCTTGCAAACACTTCTGAGAAATATCTCCCTTGACACTCTTACAGGTCATTCACTTATTCTCGGAAGTAATATATTTATGAAACAATGTTTTACTGTCGATAGATTATTTACATGAATATTTTTTACAAGAAATTTACTTTAAACAAGCTGAGATTCACTGCTTATTATATAGTAAAACACATTACACACTCCCAATTCAAGAAATACACTTGACAACATATCTTATAGGCTAATCCTAAATGGCTTCGATAAGAAACAAGTAAAAAATGCGCCGAAGTGTTCTGTACAGCGTATAATGCTGTATAAAACCATCAGCCACGGCCCATTAAACCTCAGGCGCGGCCTATGAAACTTTCAGCCACGGCCCGTTGGTGGCATGTGATGTTTGCACCTATAGCGGTGCCAGACGCACGATCATGGCTAAGTTTAACCTTAGATAAAATATAAATTACTGAGGCTAGAGGGCTACAATCTGATATGTTTGATGATTGGAAGGTGGGTGATCAACATACCAATTTGCAGCCCTCTCGCCTCGGTAGTTTTTAAGATTTGAGGGCGGGCAGAAAAGGTGCGGACGGACAGACAAATAGCCATCCCAGTAGTTTTCTTTTACAGAAAACTAAAACGTATCTAAATCCTTTGTCCTTGACCTTAATCTTTGCCTCTGAGAACAATTTAAATTCTGACACTAGCTAATGCTTTATTATGCTAGAAAGTAATAGTACTAGTGTTAACAGTAGTACATGATCACTGTCCTACAGAGATGACCATGTTCTGCGCAAACCATGAGCGCTAATGCTCAACTGAGCCTTTCATTAATAATAATAATAATAATAATAATAATAATAACAGCGCAGTGTTGAAAGTGATACCTGCATAAGCTGTATTTCATTTATATAGCTTTTTCCTTTTTTTTTATAATTGCTCTTTCAGGGTTACTGCATTCTGCCAAGGAACTTACCGATTTTCGCCGTTCTATGGAGACGTAAATAGCTATAAACTACCCCATTTTACAATTATTTACCTCTCCATGGAATGACGAACATCGGCGAGTTACAGGTAGAGTGTAGTTACCCCGAAGAGGCAAATATTTAGAAAGACAAAAAATACTACATAAATTCAATGCAACTGATGCCGCTATCACTCTAAACACTAACTAAATAATGATAATAATTTATACAATGCATCGTAGACAAAGCTGTTATCAGCAGCGAAAAGAACGTCATGACGCAAGAAACCGGATTTTTCCTCTGGAATTTTTTAATTCTTGCTTTGCGCCAAAGGGAAAAAGACAGTTCAATTTTGAAACACACACACACACACACACACACACACACACACACACACACATATATATATATATATATATATATATATATATATATATATATATATATATACATACACCTGTGCACCTGTGCCTGCCTGTGTGTGTTCTGTGCGCGTATTAGATATTATCTTAATGGTACACCTGCGATTCACGATGAACTTCCTTAAGAATTCCTAAAAATAAAGAAAAATGTTTATGAGAGAGAGAGAGAGAGAGAGAGAGAGAGAGAGAGAGAGAGAGAGAGAGAGAGAGTGTGTGTGTGTGTGTGTGTGTGTGTGTGTGTGAGTGAGAGGTTCTGGAGTCGGGAAAAGTCGAAAAAAGGGACACATCTAGAGAAGGAAGAATAAAGAAATGGGGAGAGAGAGCCAGGCAAAAGGGAGGTTGGTAGACCCTAGAACTAAGGGAGAGAAAAGGAGAGGGAATGCGAAAGATGGTAGGGGGAAGGGAGAGAGAGAGGGAGGGAGGGACGTACCCTTGGAGTACATAAGGGGGGTAGGGTGGTAGGGGGACTACCGACCCATTAAGAGAAGATTATAATAATACGGTAAAAGCCTTACGCTGTTTCAACGGGGAAAGGGATGTGGGAGGGGGGAGGGGGAGAGGGGATGCCCAGGCAGACACGAGAGGTGGGGGAGGGGTATGGAGTATGGGCAGGGGCATGGGATTGAAGGTAGGGCGGCGGTGGGGAAGAGAACTCACTGCCAGTGTACGAAATCGCAAACAATTTCTAAAAGAATTCCCCAAAGCTTGTTCTCTCTCTCTCTCTCTCTCTCTCTCTCTCTCTCTCTCTCTCTCTCTCTCTCTCTCATACACGGTTGTATTTATATTCCCTGTGTGCATTTCTCAATCTCCGAAGTACGAAATGAAGTCGAAGCTCTTGATATGATATAAATCAGCATCACATATAATCATAATGGGCGCTCCTGATTACCGCAGTAAGGAGATTATTGAATGTTTCCCAGAAAAGAGACAAGCAAATGTTTCATTAATATATATGAGCTAAATTAAAAGAAAACATACGACTAAGTAGGCTAACTAATCAATGAAAATAAATAAGTAAACAATGGAGATGATATAAAACAATTCATGCTCATTTAAGTAATGAATGACTTCAGCCTGACATTCAGTTAAATGAATGACTTCAGCCTGACATTCAGTTGAGTGAATGACTTCAGCCTGACATTCAGTTAAATGAATGACTTCAGCCTGACATTCAGTTGAATGAATGACTTCAGCCTGACATTCAGTTAAAATTGACTTCAGCCTGATATTCAGTTAAATGAATGACTTCAGCCTGACATTCACTTAAATGAATGACTTCAGCCTGACATTCACTTAAATGAATGGCTTCAGCCTGACATTCAGTTGAATGAATGACTTAAGTCTGGCATTCAGTTATATGAATGACTTCAGCCTGACATTCAGTTAAAATTGACTTCAGCCTGACATTCAGTTGAATGAATGACTTCAGCCTGACATTCAGCTGAATGAATGACTTCAGCCTGACATTCAGTTAAATGAATGACTTCAGCCTGACATTCAGTTAATTCATGACTGAGTTGTTGCTCTTTTTTTGTAGTACTGTGAATAGACATGAACAAATCCCGTAAGCACTTGCAGCTCAGTCTCAACCAATGAAGCAACCTACTCCCACTTCCTGCAGCACCCAAAAAGTGACAGGATACACTTCTAGCCCTTCCTGCAACTTACTCCGCCTCTAATTTTATTGTAAAAATCCTGGAAAATCCATTGTGTCGTCTGGCCTATGAACTGAATTATCTGTTACTTAGTCCACTGTTTCGGGTCACAGCCAGTGTTGAGAATGACAGGTAGGTAAAAATTTCATCCCCAAAAAAACTTGCGTAACAGTAACACTTTCTGGAGCCACCCCCCCCCCAACAAAGAAAAAGTGTATATAGGGGAAAAGTGAATTGTTTAAGCGAGCTGAAATCCAACTTTATACCTTCCCAACTTTGATATAAATGCAAGCTTTTACTGTTTTCCTGTGTTCCCCATGGAACCATTTGGTGTGTTACTGGGCTTTTTTTTTATGTTGTCCTTTGCATGCATTGCCGACTGCCCGCTTAAGGGCCCCCCAAAAAAATATATATATCTATATATATACATAATAAATAAAATAAAATAAAGGAAGAAATAATAGTATTTTTCTAAGTCTCCGTTTACTCAGTCATTCTTTTTAAAATGTTCACCTTATGGCCGCCAAGACCATCAGCATTAACAGCCACAGACAACAAGGACAAGGAAAGTTTTTAATTTATTTCTCCTTTGATTCTAAGGCATATCCAAAAGTATGGAAATCGAAAAATTAAAAGGCCATTTGTTGCGTTTAAAACTGTGCTTCAGCTGAATGTGACAAGTCGGTTGTATATATGACGACACTTTGAAAAATAATATAATCGCGAAGATCGGCTGCCGTAAACGTCAAGGGTGTTGTTGTAAAACATTTCTTTTCCAAAAAGCCCCTTTTACCACAACAGAATTCAGAGCCAGTCTACTCTTTGATGCTGTTACGACAGACACAGTAATACGTGTCCCATCTCCGTCTAAGGAGGGTGATCAACAGATATTATTCAGTTCATTATCCTTGAAGTACTTGATTTCAGGGCACAGTTAATAAGCTGAGCTAAAGGTCTCTTTATCTTTCTCTCAAACCAGCCCTCATTTTGGTTCCCATACTCAGGAATAATAATTTTCCTTTCAATAAATTAACTGCCTGAATGAGATCCATTAGGAGATGCAGTATCAGGGGTCAGTGGTCCCTCATCCGGGATAACAAATCACTTATGATACCTAGTGATGAGCAGATGATTCGCATCATATCCAAGCCATTTAGACTACGAAGAACTCACCTACCGAGTGCACTCGAGCAAAAAAAAAAAAAAAAAAACTTAGAAATAAACAAGAAATATTTTTCAAGGACATTTCTTGCCTTCAGGTTTGATTTAAACATTGACTTAAAACATTATGGAATCTATTACTGAAACTATCTTGAGGAACTGCCACTCTGTAACTCGAGCCAACGTCGTAGTAAGATACAATTTATCAGAACACATCGGGAAACTGACCACCCATCTATCTGATATTTTTTTTTTTTTTTGACATACGTGATCTATACAGGCACTGTGAGTTTGACATTTCATTTTAAAGGGCATTTTTGTTGCAAAGCAAAGTATAAAAGACGCGTGGGGCCAGGCCCTTGATAACTGCTAGCCTATTTTGGTTTATTTGACCTTCTTCTATGTCAGTGGTTCTTAACCTTTTTCAATGTATGCGCCCCTTTCAAATCAGCAGTCAGTTCTTGCACACCCTGACTGAAATAAAAAATAATAATAATTATTATTATTGGTAAGAGATTCACAATTTCGTGAAAAACAATCTGTGTAACAAAAATCCACACTTATATAGTAAATATATTACTATGTAAAATAAACAGACTTTCGAACACTTGAACGGTGTTCATTATCAGCGCTAACGTTCAAGTGTTCGAAAGTCTTTGTTTACTTTACATAGTAATACATTTATTATGTAATTGTGAATTTTTATTACACACATTATTATTATTATTATTATTATTATTATTATTATTATTATTATTATTATTATTATTATTATTATTATTATATTTTATTTTGATTTTTTGCAGAAAAAAATAACATTCGTATATAAAAATACATTTTGCTTTAATTATTCACAGACATCCTCGCACCCGTTAGGAACCGGCTGCGGGGTGCGAGCACCCCTGGGTAATAAGAACCACTGTTCCATATACTTGAAAAAAAATTTAATTGAGGATACACTGCATGAAAATCATAAGGACACAGCTTCTCACAAAAACGGGTAGGAGTAAAAGGAGCTACGTGGCCGGACTGACTGATATGGTAGACTGGAGGCATCAAAGGATGTGAATGATTGATTGGTAATCTGACGTCAAGAGAGGGAATTAATGAGGTAGCGATTATCCAAGCAAATACATGTTGTATAACTCTTGTTATATAAATCCGAGGAGAGTTATATGGAGCATAATAAAACGTATGTATGAATATTATTTTTTTTAAGCATTAACATATAAAAACAGGATGAATTCAGGTTTGAAGTTATTGAAATCTTAAGAAAATATAGTATCCATGAAAAATAAAATAGAAAATAAACCATCAGCAATGTCTAGCTATATATTGCATTTAATATTAAACAATGCAATCTGTAAACAAGAGACAAGGAAACAGACAACGATACACAATTACAAATCCATCACAGGTCAACGAGGCGAGTCATTAGAATTATGAATCTTTCTCTCCCCCTCTTGCTTATAATTTCGCGAACGAATTTTCTTCATGAATCACGCGGGCCATGCTCTTAAGTCCGAAATTACGGAGCAAATGCTACCATTTCTTACTCCGTGATTGCAGCCTTCGGGTAACCGCGTATAACAGCTAAGTCGCGTGTGGTCGACCCCAGGACTGGTTCGCTCGCAAGAGAACGTTTGGCGTCGGCAATCTGACAAGAAAAACGTTTGCCGTCGGCAATCTCACCAGAGAAACAGCAACGTTTCGAAAGGAAACGTTTGCCGTCGGTAATCTCACCAGAGAAACAGAAACGTTTCGAAAGGAAACGTTTGCCGTCGGCAATCTCTCACCGGAGAAACAGAAACGTTTCTAAAGGAAAGGTTTGCCGTCGGCAATCTCACCAAAGAAACAGAAACGTTTCTAAAGGAAACGTTTGTCGTCGGCAGTCTCACTAGAGAAACAGAATCGTTTCTACAGGAAACGTTTGCCGTCGGCAATCTTACAGGAGAACCAACAAAAACGTTTCTAAACCAATCTCCCTTGTCGTGATAACACGTCTGTGCACATTTCTATGATGAGAAGGCGAACATTGGCCAGTTGTATATCTATTTTGCTTTACATGTCACAAGTAATTTACAAAATGGGCAAATTGCCGGGTTATTCGTCATGAAGATTTTATACGAATCGTGATTGTGATATTCCACAGAGGTGGAATGATTATGATTATGGCTATGATTACAGCTGGGTGAAATGGCCCAGAAGTTTTGTTTTTATCGGAGCACATAAAGCGTTATTTTGTGATGAAGACAACGCTTCTGGAGAAATAGTTGATTTTCTGTATTTTACTCTCATTCATTAAAAACATTTTCCGGCTCTTGACACAACAGGAGTCGCATTATTCTTATCATTCAGTTAAATCTGTGAAATATGCTTGGGAACTTCACGATATCGCCTAAAGTAAAGAGTTCTCTCTCTTTTCCTGTTTTCTTCTATTTCTTTAACTTTCCTCCTTCACGCCTGGCTAGATTAGTTAGACCATGAGATTGCTAGTCCTATAAGAAATAAGTCATTGACAAAAATATACAAATATATTGGGAATCCTGCTTCTCACTTTTCAGTATACCAAGGATATAATTTTGTGAAATTTAGGTTTCCAGAAATATTCTATATTTGTGAATTCAAGTAGATTTATTATTTTTTTTTGAGGTATTATTGAAGAAAACAAAGAAATAGTGAAAACACTTTTAACTTTAACCTAAGTTCGCTCCGAACTTTTTCTTCAAGTTCTACATTTCTCCATGAACTAACAAACAAATAAGCAAACAAACAGTATGTGCAATTGTGTATGTGCACACGAGAGAGAGAGAGAGAGAGAGAGAGAGAGAGAGAGAGAGAGAGAGAGAGAGAGACTGCCTGACAGCCAATGCAGCACTAACGCAGCAGATAATCCACAACCTGACGTGAATATCAGCTGTTAAAAATCCGTTAGCTTTTTGATACAAGAACCCTTTCCCCTCTCGGGGCGACGACACGGGGCGGGATAATGCCCGAACACCAATAAACTCACCGGGACATAAACCTAATCACATACCCTTGTTTAGGGATGGTAACGATGCCCTCCTTCGATAGACCTCATACCCAGGACGACACATCTTGCAGTCATTAAGCCATCAACAGGATAAAGATGGGGGTGGACGAGGACTGGTGGGAAGGGGTTTGGGATTGGGAGGGGGTTATTTTTGGGGAGGGGAGGGGATGGCGATTGAGAAAGGGAGGTGAGTAAGAGAGATTTTAAGAGTGGGGATGGACAGAGTAAGAGGTAAGAGAGTGATCTGAGGATGGAGGCAGAGTGAGAGCTCGAAAGGATGGATATCAGGGATAGAGCGGAAAACTGAGCAGAAGAGATATCAGGGAAGGAAAGTGAGCAGAAGAGATGTCACGGAAGGAAAGTGGGTAGAAGAGATATCAGGGGAGGAAAGCGAGTAGAAGAGATATCAGGGAAGGAAAGCGAGTGGAAGAGATATCAGGGAAGGAAAGCGAGAAGTGATGTTCCGGGAGGAAAGTGAGTAAAAGAGCTATCAGGGAAGAAAACTAAACAGAAGAGATATCAAGGAAGGAAAGCGAGTGGAAGAGATATCAGGGAAGGAAAGCGAGTGGAAGAGATATCAGGGAAGGAAAGCGAGTGGAAGAGATATCAGGGAAGGAAAGCGAGTGGAAGAGATATCAGGGAAGGAAAGCGAGAAGAAGTGATGTTCCGGGAGGAAAGTGAGTAAAAGAGCTTTCAGGGAAGAAAACTAAACAGAAGAGATATCAAGGAAGGAAACTGAGCAGAAGAGATGTCAAGGAAGGAAAGTGAGAATAAGAGATATCAGGGAAGGAAAGTGAGTAGAAGAGATATCAGGGAAGGAAAGAAAATAAGAACAGATATCATATAGAGAAATAAAAAAAAAAAAAGAGCAAGAAAACGAAAAAAAAAGAATAGCAGAGATATCAAGCACGAAAGACGCGCGAGTATACGACAGACATCAATGACAGAATGAGAGCGGGTAACAAAGACATCGGAGAGTTCGCAGAGATGAAACCCGAGGCACGAGAGACTGTAGAGACTCGGAGACCGACAGGTTTCGGATGCGTGTATTAATGTAAGTTCAAATGCTACCCAACAACAATATCATTGTCAATAAAGATTAAGTCTAGTCGAGGACGTATCGTTTTGATGGGGATGGAGGGAGAGGTGGAGTATCAGAACGGCGTTATCGGCGTTATCGGTAAAATTAGAGAGAGTGGAGAGAGAGAGAGAGAGAGAGAGAGAGAGAGAGAGAGAGAGAGAGAGGTAAGAAAAATAACAAAAAAGAGAATAAAACTGGTTACATTTAATAGGTCATGTTCCGATAAGGGGAGGAGATGGGTTCCACTACCCTTATTATAAAGCGTTAATGGGACTGGAGGGTTTATAGAAAAAAAGAGGGAGAACAAAAAAATTAAAGGTTAAAAAATAGACTATCGTAAAAGGAAAACAACTCGTGTTTACATCCGTTTGGGTCATTACGCGTTGTTTACATTTACGACCTTAATTCCTCGAGATTTTCCAATGAAGTTTTAATTCGTTTTCATCCGGGGCTTTCACCCCTAAATTCTACTCGTCGATGGCTGTTCCTTTCTTCACTTGTGAGACAGAATCGTAATTTATCTTTACTCTTATTTATTTTCCTGTAGTTATTAGGGGTTAGGGAGGTGGGATTAATTCTGTCACAGTTACCAAACCATCTTGTGTTTCCTTGGAAAGAAATTAACTGCCGGCCTATCTCGTTTATTTCAGAATATTTCTTTATAAATAATTTCTTTTAAAGATGCCATATATACCTATCTGTCTGTCTAGCTGTCTCTTTCACAAGAGAGTAAATTAATTCTTATGTATATATATGTGTATATATACACATGTATGTATGTATATATATATGTATGTATATATATATATATATATATATTTATATATATATATATATATATATATATATATATATATATATATATATATATTATATTATTATATTATTATATTATTTTTGGAATTATGATTACAAATATTGCTTAAATTTTCGGTTTTGCATAAATATTTGAGGAGATAAATGGAACATTTATTCACAAATCATATATATATATATATATATATATATATATATAGTTGTGGTAAACACTCCATTATCCATCTCTGAATATTTATAAAGACTATAATTCTCGTAACACATCAGAAACCATGACTCCAAATATAAATCTCTGGCTTATGAATCCGATAAAATCAAAATAATAACCTTATTGTTATCATAAGCCGATATCGCAGCATAGGGTAAAAGGTCAGCGGTGTCAAATGGCTGTATACACACACGCACACACACACACACACACACACACACACACATATATATATATATATATATATATATATATATATATATATATATATACACACGCCTATAATACTTTAATTCTTTGTCTTCTCCTTTGCCCATTTTTATATGGGGTCACTGCTTCCTACCAGCCTCCTCCATATATATATATATATGTACATATATACATACATATATATATATATATATATATATATATATATATATATATATATATATGTATGTATTTATGTATGTATGCATGTATATGTACGTGCATATATATATATATATATATATATATATATATATATATATATATATATATATATATATATATATACGACTATATATATATAAGTAGCGAAGTACATGAACGATTTTGTGGCATTAAAAATGCAATGCAGCTGGAGAATAGAAACAGCAAAAGAAATTAAATGGCGATGAAACAAATACACACAGTTGGTGAAAAAAAAAAAAATCGCGTGGCGACGCAGAACAAAACACGAAAATACAATAAACTGACGACGAACCTATCCAATGCAGTCTCTAAATAACAAGAGAGATTTAAATCACGTACAGATATTGTTAAAATAAAATAACAGGATGGCAGTGATTCTCACACACACAGGCAGTTCCTAAGCAAAATAAAACAATTATTTGGCAACAAAAAAAACAAGTAAAAAATGCGCCGAAGATCGAGTTTTCTGTACAGCTACAACGTATAATGAAGGCCACCGAAAGTAGAATATATCTTCTGTGGTTTCGGTATAATGCTATGAGCCGCAACCATGAGCAAGCACGGCCCAGTGGTGAAAGCCCTATCCGCATATCGTTGCCAGAAGCACGATTATGGCTAACTTTAACCTTAAAGAAAATAGAAGCTCTTGAAGCTAGAAGGCTGCAATTTGGTATGTTTGATGATTGGAGGGTGGATGATCAACATACCAATTTGCAGCCCCCTGGCCTCAGTTGTTTTTAAGATCTGAGGGCGGTCAGAAAAAAAGTGCGGACGGGCAGACAAAGCCGGCACAATAGCTTTCTTTTACAGAAAACTAAAAAGTACACGCAGTTCTCAACTGGAACAATTACAGCGAGATGCCTGACAAACAAACAAACGAAAACTTTACGTACATCTTCTCCACAAAAAACTCACAAAAGTAATTACTTGGCAAAAATAAGTATTTGCATTTGTTGAACACATAACAAAAACAATCATATGGCGTTAAAACAAGCACACACTCGCTGGACTAAATGACATAACGTTTACACTAAGACGTTGGAAAAAAAAAAAATCTATACAATATTTTAAACGTCTACATTCATCATCACTTTTTCCATTTGCCAAAGTGCAATCGTAACGAGAATACAGTCTACAGGTTTTCACAATGAATGTAACCTACAGAGAGGCCTTGTTCAATGACATCTGAGAGAGGTTACGGGAAGCTAGATAATTTGATAACAGGTCAGGAGATGCAGTGAATGTAATGGGAATAAAGGGAGGGCAATAATGGTTATCAGGGCAAGAGACCCTGGCATTAAGAGAGAGAGGAGAGAGAGAGAGAGAGAGAGTTAGTTATTTAAAATCAAATCAAAGAGAATAATATTCTGTGGCCAAATAATATTCTACAAGAGAGAGAGAGAGAGAGAGAGAGAGAGAGAGAGAGAGAGAGAGGAGAGAGAGAGAGAGAGAGAGAGAGATAGATTTAAAATCAAACATGAAATAGTATTCAACAAAAACAGAGAGAGAGAGAGAGAGAGAGAGAGATAGAGAGAGGAAGAGGAGGAGAGAGAGAGAGACGCATTTTCTCTATCAACTTAGAGATAGGGGAACAGAGTTCCTTGCCAAACTAAACTGAGCAAAAGAAGGAAGCAAGAGAGGCAATTTCTTTGTTGAGAGAGAGAGAGAGAGAATTAGTTATTCTAGAAATGGAAATTGTCTCCGGTAAGATGGACTTCTAATAGGAAAAACAACACTACATTTCGAGTATTACCTACGGTCTTTTATACCTGTCTCATAACGTTAAATGCACTATAATGTATGATTTAATCTACATATTTTTAGAAACGTCACGAAGAGGCTTAGTTGAATAAATACTTCAAACGTATTATGATCCATAATGCAAACTGAAAAATAATGTATACCTTAGATTAAAGCATCTTTTTATAATAAAATGCAGTGGGTATCCAACATGTCATCGTGTGTGTAACCACTATAGTGTAAGGTAATAAACTCCACATTTAGACTTGCCGTCGTTCAACCCGGGCCTGGCCTCTCAGACCCTCTCAAGAGCATACAGAATAAATGTATTTATGCTTCTAGTTTCGGGACGGTACGAAATGTCCCCAAGGGCGGGACTTCATATCCCACGCTCTTTGGTATAGTATTTTTTGACGTTACAACGAGCATTGTAGTCATAGATTCAATTTTTCGGATGCCTACAACGAGGTACCTCTTAGCTTCTGCAGGAAATTCCCGAGGAGGACCTCTCAGATAATCCTGGTTCCCTGGGTTAATCAACTAAGCCTAGGAAGAGGCATGCGAAATATAATCATCACTAACTGTATTAAAATATGAGTACATAGCATGTATATATAAATGTCTATATGTGTATAAAATATAATATAATACACACACACACATATATATATATATATATACATATAATGTACGCATATTTAAATTAATGATGATTGTGATTCTTTTATATCTTTCTCTAGGGCTCTCATTGTTAACCTAGGGATCAAGTTTATATATACTCGTATATATATATATATATATATATATATATACATATATATATATATATATATATATATATATATATATATATATATATATATATATATATATATATATATATATTATATATGAGATAGGTATGTAATATTACAAATATATTGTATATATATACTGTATATATATATATATATACATTATATATAATTTTTTGGTAAAAATCGGTAGAACGGCGATTAAAATCCTAAGGAATAGGAAAAAGCTAAACATCAATGGTACATTACAGTGATTGTGACAGGTGCCCATTTCGCGGCGTTTAAAGCGTCATTATGATAATAGCAGTTACCATAAAAACCGTGCTATCTTTTTGGCGCCGTCCATCGCTATATTAAAACGAAAGCTTTTGGAACTTTTTTTTAAACTGTTCCACTTGTTATGGAATCACTCGGAAAATAAAAATCAGATAGATAAAAGGCACGTTTTTATCGCTGTCGTATCGGCTGTTGCTTTCTGTGGCTTTTTTTTTATTTTTTAATATTGGTGTTGCCAACGAGATGGTCCCGATTTATTGATTTTATGACATTCTGGCTGTCAAGCCAAGCACTCGGGCACTTTCGGCCATTCAGCGCTTAAGGGTTGGACAGCACTATAAAGAGATGCAGAAAATAAAGGGGATGAAGGTGGAACTGGGAGAAAACCCAACATTTGCGCTAAGAAATAATAGTTAAAGAGGCTGGACAGCAAGACTACAGGAAGGAAGCGGGAACGGCGGTAAAGTAAAAGGCTAAAAAGTGGGTGCAGCTAGGAGCCAAAGGGACGCTTCAAACACCCTTTAGCAATGCCTACAGTGCACCATGTGATGTGTTGACAGCACTATACCTCCCTCCGATACCGAGATGGCCCTGGATTCCCCAAAAAAACCTCAGTCCTGTCATCTATACACATTAAAACGCAATGTGTACCCACATACTATTTCTGTGTGTAACAAGAGAGTTTACGGTTATTAAACTTCATATTTATATTTGCAGTCGTCCAGCCCGGGGCCAGGCTTTCGAATCACTGGCACCTATATAAGCATGTAAAATGAAGGTACCTTGGTCTAAGCTTCCTGACGGTGTATAACTCTCTAGGATGGGGACTTATCGTCTCGACTCTCTGTCATGTTATCGTCACTCCTGGCGGTATGTACGCAAATTTCAAATAATGCTAAAGACGCCTTTCACATACAGGACGGTTGATTTATTAAAGAAATACACACCATCAAAGGATTTCACAGCCCTCTTCACTATACCTTCATTATTTCACCATCAAGGTTATCATATCATAATTATCAAAGTCATTATCTGTCTCTTAAAGTAATCTTCTTTCCCTTATCAGTAATGTATTAGTTTCGATTCTCTTTCAGTTATCGTCATCAAAATTTTTAGCCGACAATTATCATCAAAAACTTTTTAGTTCACAATTATCATAATTCTAGCTATCCTATATCAGTCGTTACCATCAAATGTCCAGCATCGCCTTTCTTATCGTCACCTCGATCGTTATCATCGTCACTATCATCAAAATCCATCGCTTCTACGAATATAATAATTTTGTTCGAGATTACTACTACCATCATCATCATCGTTATTATAGCAACCATTACTTTACGTAATCCCCCCATAACAACTTCCCGAAATATCGGTCATCGCCATCAACAACCTCCTACAATAATTCCTATCACCATCGCCATTACCGACACAGCCATCATCTTCACCATCATCTCCATCACCATGAAAAATAATCACCTACTTTCACACACAATCGAGCAGCGCCCGTCTCCAGCTCATCAAAGCTCGGAACATAAAAATGATTCTTATTCCGGAGCCAAAGGAAACCGGACCTTAATGTACCCCGAGGTAGCGTCGGAAATGCCTTACCAGGGGGCGAGACAGGTACAGCATTTTAGCAGGTATGTCCAAATGTTTTGGTATCAGTTTGGGTCAGTTTTCAAGGAACGCCATGAGACGCGTCTCGCCTTGTCAATGGTCGGTATCTCGATGGTATGTTCCTTTGGTGAATTATTCATATTTTCTTTTTATTTCATCGCTTTTTTAGATTTTTTTTTTTTTTACCGTGTGGATGCATGGCGTTTGTGGGAAATAATATCAGTACTTAGAAAGCACACAAATGTTATTTACTTTTGAATTGCCGAACGTAAGTAGACATAGGCTATTTCCAAAATTCACTGCATATTTACCTTAAAACAAAGCTGGCATTCAAACAAATTTCATGCAAAATTCAAACTTCCCCGTAAACTCTCTTATGATTTAATAAACAAAGACCAGGATAAAATTCATATCAAGTTAATACCAGAACAAAGCCCGCACTGTAAAGGACGATCAGTCGGCAGGAAAACTTCCCAGACTCCGGTAACGGCAGCCAGTTTTCAGACATGCCATCAACATAGTGCCTGGGCCATTTGCAGTAATTCCCTCCAGCGTACGCGGCGGGAGTTTCACTGCATTTCAGCCGCTTCTACACACGTTTCGATCGCGACGGTTTCCATTAACCCCGAGATAACGCCCCGCTCGCGGGATTCCCTTCCGAAGATCTCAGACTCCGAGTCTGAGCGAAGCTTGCGAAACGGACACCCCCCCTCCCGGTTGCTTATCAAGGTAATGACGTCGGTGGAGTGCCGATGGGGCGTCAGCTATCGGCCGCCATCTTTACACGGGTTTTAATTGTTATCAAGCCCTCCCGGATCATTCATTCTGACACTGGCCGGCTTCTGATACGAAAATCTGGGGTGCTGAAGTAGGGCGTAGGGCGGTTTGACGAGATTCTGTTACCCGTCTGGTACTAAATAAAACAAAAATAGTCCTTCTAATTATACGTTACGAGACCAACAAAATTTAGAAGCGCGACAGAGTTACTGCCAAGCTGCTAATGGACGCGCCCCAGCACCGCCGACTGGGTGGGAGAGTGTTTGCTTAGCTCAACCTGACTACATTAAGGACCGCGAAGTCTACACAGTATATATATCAGTTTGCAACTTGTCAGCAACTTGTTTACAACTTGCGCCGGACCCCGCCGCGCATACGAAAGTAGGCGTCCGGGGCTGTAGCGTTGATAATTTCGTTAGGGGGATGTTATCAGCCTGCTTGTTTTACAGCTGCGTGTAAAAGGACCCTAATTGCGTATAATACCGCGGTTCGGACATCGCACTAAATGTCCCTCGAGACAGGGCGGCTATCTCGGACGCTGTAAGGGCCGAGTCAACGAGAGACCAGGTGAAATGTGACGCCACCTTCTCTACAAGGATTCGGGTTTTCGAGTAAATAAGAAGATAAGTTAATTATAAGAGTGTGTGTGTGTGTGTGTGTCTGTGTATAACATCAAGGAGAATATATATGTATGTAAATATAAACACTATTTACTAATAATTTTAATAGGGAAAAAAAGTTATTTTGGTTTCCTTTATATACACTGAAATATGAATACCTGATCAAACTATATATATATATATATATATATATATATATATATATATATATATATATATATATATATATATATATCTCTCTATATATATATTTATGCATATACATATACACACACACACATATATATATATAATGTACACACACATATAATATATATATATATATATATATATATATATATATATATATATATATATATATATATATATACTCTATATATATATATATATATATAGTGTGTGTAATCATGCTCCAACATATAAACATACGGGCAATGCCCAAAGATATATACTGCAACTGTATTTTTATCTGAAATAATAATTTATCATTTTGTGCTGCTATATGCTCAGACTAAACTCGGCACATTTCCTCCCACTCTGTTAACTGCGCTTTGCTCTGAATGCAACATAACTCATGCATGATGTATTCAAATAAGTTAATGCATGAATTTATCCCTTTTGATCTGGGATTATGCATGCTGTTACGAATATAGCACAAATTCGCTCAGTTTTCAACATTGTGCTAGCAGGTTGCTACATGTTTCGTAATACATGCATAATTTGCGATTAATTTGTATATGGATATGTTTGTACACAAACGTATGTGAAGATAATTATATTACACAAACATACACAGACACACCCATATACATACATATATGCGAGTATCTGTAATATATATGTGTATATCTATATACATAAATATATATATAACAATATTTGTATATATATATATATATATATATATATATATATATATATATACACAATATACTAATATATATACATATATATATATATATATATATATATTTATATATATATAACATTATATATACATAATATATATTATATATATATATATATACACACATATATATAAACATATATACAGTATATATAAAATATATAAGCGACCGCAGTCAATTAAATATCAGGTACATTATTACTGCTTAGGTCAACTAATCCACGAATGTAAATAGGGAAAAAGTGACTAGAGCGTTCCTAGTTTTCGAGAATAGGACCAGGATCTCTGCATTGGTGGGGAAAAACGTCCTCTCTCTCTCTCTCTCTCTCTTCTTCTCTCTTTCTCTCTCTCTCTCTCTCTCTATATATATATATATATATATAAATATATATATATATATATATATATATATATATATATCTATAATATGTAACCATATTTATATATACATACACCACACATACACACACACATTATTGTTATATATATATATATATATATATATATAAGAGAGAGAGAGAGAGAGAGAGAGAGAGAGAGAGAGAGAGAGAGAGAGAGAGAGAGAGAGAATAGGGAGGAGAAACAGCTCAGCGACTAGGTAAGACATACTAACCAAAACATTTCCTCACATCACTACGCAGGATCCTGGAACAACTAAACAACAACCATTCCTTTAAAAGTTATAGAAACTTAACATCAGAGACAAAACGTAACTGTACCAATCAACATAACATAATCCCTCGTTCGTCACTTGGGCGCGCCTGCC
Source organism: Macrobrachium rosenbergii (assembly GCF_040412425.1). Taxonomy (NCBI): domain Eukaryota; kingdom Metazoa; phylum Arthropoda; class Malacostraca; order Decapoda; family Palaemonidae; genus Macrobrachium; species Macrobrachium rosenbergii. Next base: position 47,253,170 of record NC_089741.1, read on the forward strand.
CGCCCGCGACCTTCAATGGCTGTTGCCGAATGTAATGGAGTGTTCTCCCGTCTGGTCTACGTAACTTGACAAGTTCTCTCTCTCTCTCTCTCTCTCTCTCTCTCTCTCTCTCTCTCTCTCGTCCCGTCTGGTCAGCGTAACTTGGACAAGTTCGCGAGCTGCCACCCAAGTTGTTTTGACGGGCCGAGTCTATCAATTGCCTTCGCCATGCAAGATTAGTTTTTTTTTTTTTGCCTCGAGACTGAAGTAGCGTAATGGATTTTTATGATGGCTTTTTTGATAGTGGGGGTGTTGGGGTGGTTAGGTGGATGGATGGGTGGGTTGACGAATGTTTATATTGCTTATTTGTTTGTTTTACCGACTTTTTTTTTCTCGTTGTCAATATTTACTGGTTCAGCTGATTTACAAGTGACTGGTTTCTTTAAACTATTTCACTTTAACCACGCTTGATTAATCACAAACAACACAATAAAATTCACTTGATTATAAAGCTCTTGTATTATATATATATATATATATATATATATATATATATATATATACTGTATATATATATTGTATATATATATAATATATATATATATATATATATATATATATATATATATATATATATATATATATATATATATTGTATATATATATGTATATATACTATATATATAGCAAGTAGTATGTCATTCCCTTCTGTCTGGCTGATATTGTTTCTTGATCACGCGAGTTTTCATTCAGGACAAAATCTACACACGCACCAATTAGTTCATTTGACCAGCTAATTGCGTTGTTGTCTTTTTACATAGATTCATCTTTCTCTCTCTCTCATGCAAACACACATGCACTCACCAGCACAATATTTTCTAAATTTTATGGTATCTCACTGGTTTGGTGTCATCATTATTTAAAATGAGTACGCCTGAACCAACTATGATTTGCAAATCAAGCTTACATCCAATACAATGACCAGGTATGTGAAAACATAAAAATTGAGAGAAAAAATAAAGAAAAAGAAAAGTAAAAAAATAAATTAATTCAAAAGGCAAGGAGTCAATTACCATATGTAGAAAGGATGTGGCGTCGTAAAGACCACACCCGTAATTGAGTTACTCAGACGAATTGCCCAAATACAATCAAATAAAAATATAAAATGTTAAGATTAATTTTGCCCGAGCTCAGGACATCCCCAAAAGAATCCTTCACATGCTAGGATCTTATCCTGACCCCCAATCCCGTGACCTCCTTCGTCCCCCTTAGTAGCAGATAGCGAATGGTGTGCGAGTCTCACATTCATCAACTCTCAAAAGGCTGCATTAGCTAATGCCATAAGTGACAACCATCCTGTGGGTTGCATTGTATCATTTTTAATGACCTCTTACAACTGGGCTCTTGTATTGCTTCTCATGAGCTAAGTCTTGTTTTTTTTTTTTTTTCAATTTTCGGGTGCAGTTGATGGTCCGATTTTTATTTTTACTTTTGTTTTGGGAAAGTTGGGTACATATGGATGTATTTGGGGTTTACTTTTTGTTTGAATTTTCTATTCAGGGTAAGACTGTTATTTATATTTTGTAATAAAAGTAAATTTGGAGAAAAAAAAATTTTATCTTAAAATAAAAGCTATTAACTTTGAATATAAATTTGATTACTGATGTACCAACAGATTCTGATCCACTGTCTTTACCAAAACACTGGTGTTCCAACAGCAAAGGTCATTGACACTGTTTGTTTAATCATCAACTCTGACTAAAATATGGAGCCGATGTAGAGGAAAGTCTTTATAGATTTCGATGAAATCTGTTTGAGGCTTTAAATACCATGTCCTCAGTTTATTCTGCCAATATTAGTTAGATAGTTTATGTGGCAAAATAATCTTTTCTTCGTTTTTTTAATATTAGCATTAATTTCTGCATTCATTTCATTTAGATACATTAATCCTTTTCTTGTCTCTTTACGTTTTACTCTTTTTATAACAGTAACCAACAATATGAAGGAAATAGACCCCTCTTAAAGGATGGCGCATAATACAGCCATCCTTTTCAATAAGTAACTAATTATATCATAACCTATCACTTTTATATTATTAATATAATGAAAAAATTGTCTTCATATTTTGGAATATGTGACAAAATTACCATATGATCCTTCTTTTTAATTCAAAATTATGAAGTAGTGCTTAGAATGTTCGTGGCATAATTATACAGACTCTGAGCTGTCATAATGAAGCAAATGGGTCTGCTTTATTCTTCTCTCCTCCGGTTCTCAGCAATTGGATGAGCGGTTCTTTAGCTATTTGCACGTTCGGAACTTTCAGCCGTTCTTACTGAGATGCAATCAGCATTTACTCCACTTTCTTTTCTTGCAGCGGTTACACTAGAATTGGGTTACTTGGTTATTCCTGCCTTAGTTTCTTCAGCATATTCATTCATGCCATCCAGCTGCGTTATGAAGACACCATTTTAGTATATTCCTTATTAATAAAAATATATTATGCAGAAGACCTAATCTCAAATGAAGTTTCGTCATTGACTGGTCATTGCAGAGTTGAGACAGATTGACTGCAACTTTTCATAAAGCAGGTGTCTCACTAATGGAACACTCTTCTACTCTTTCGTTCCTTTTTGCACATCGCTGAATTATTCCTTAAACAAGCGAGATCAAGACTTAATTTTCAGAGCTTAGAATATAACTGCGTAACAGAAGGGAAGATTATTGTCAAATTAAATCTTCTGCCTCCGAATGATGTTTGCTCTTCTACTTCGTTCTCTCAAAATGCTTCTTACAGGCTTTTATTTTTTGTTTTTTACACCACAAGACGGTAGATTTAGCTTCAAAAAGGAATATTATTATTCTTCCTTTTGTCCTCATTAATGCCATAGTATTCAAGAAAAGGCAAACAGATTTTTGACACCAAAATGAGTGGAACATTACTGTTATTGTCTCCTTTCCAAATCAAATACCAACAGACTGAGGCCTAAGGAAGTGGGCCTATGCATGACCTATGGAGATTTTCAAGACGATCAGTACAGCTACATAATTGGTCCACTATAGCTGAAGCCAGGGACAGAAGCTATAGTTCATCAAACACACATTTCCTGCCCTTTTTTTTTTTATCAAAGTGTGACGAAGATTACGGTACTGTTGATGGTCTTGAACTTGGAATTATTCCAATAATTCGACAACACTCCAAGATCCTTAGTGTAAATAAACCGTAAATTTTCAACTGCATTTGTTGTTGGTGCAGCATGTTGATATTTCAACACGTATGATCTCTTGTTGTAAAACATCGTTGTTATCTTTATTTGGTGGTACTGTTTGGTGATGCCAAGGCAGATGTATATTTTTTCAAATCATTGAAATGTTGGAAGTCAAATTCTGAAGATTTTGTTATAACTTACCCCTTAGAATGATTATTTAGTGGATGGTTTTTCATATCTAATATTTCATGTGATGCAAGGAAACATGATAGCTGTTTATTGGAAAACTTAACACTTCTACAGTTTATTTTAAATCCATAATGATGCTCCTTATTTAAAAACAACAGAGGAAGGTTGAAGAAAATATAGGGGTATCAACGAAAATGACCCGAATTCTTCAGTTCGTAGGATTTATCCCGAGATGAAAGTAATTCAATGCTAGTTGGATATGTAATGACGTCTTGTCTGTAAATACATCAACACTTTCCAAAGGGGAACAT
>NC_089741.1:47261857-47284357 GCF_040412425.1 Macrobrachium rosenbergii
CGGTTATTATCAAGATTACGAATGACTTAAACTCCATTAGCAAGATTGGTGATTTGAATGCTACAATTTCACAGCGTTGCTCTTATATGTTAATTTTGTATTTTCAATTCTCTTTTTTTCCCCCCCACGTAAACCGTAAGCAGAAGTAATACAAGATAATGGTTTTGCTTTCAACTGTGAATGCGACACCTGTTAATATCACTTCCTTCATCTTGTTTATTAACAACTTTAACTTTATTTTTGTCTGCTTCTTTTTGCTAAGCTGGTTATTTAGCTATATGGTTAAGCAGACGTAACCACCAGTTTTTAACGTTAGCCTGCTCTGGTCTTAATTTTTCATATAATAATAATAATAATAATAATAATAATAATAATAATGGTCTTTCTTTTTCATTTCATATAACAATAATAATAATAATAATAATAATAATAATAATAATAATAATGATAATAATGGTCTTTCTTTTTTCATCATCATCATATAACAATAATAATAATAATAAATAATCATCCTTATAATAATAGCAATAATAATAATAATAATAATAATAATAATAATAATAATAATAATAATAATAATAATACCGCTCTTTGAAAAAAAACGACAGAAAATAACAAACACAGAACATGGCGAGAAAATCTTCCTAAGAGATTAAGAATAAATCATACATTCTGTGCTCCGAATAAACCCGAGGTTTTTTACTTTTCTAGTTTTTTCTTTTCTCCCTCGAATGTGATTCTTTCTTTGCTGGTGATATATCATTAAAAGCTAAAACTGGCGACAGATGCTAATACCTTACACGAGGCATAAACACAACAGGAGCTTTCAACATTCAAGTAAAAATAATACAATGGATATGGTTAGTGTTCTTCTCATTTCGAAAGCCTTTAACCATTTTTGATGTTGCTATATACTGTATGTATATATATATATATATATAGAATATATATATATATATATATATATATATATATTATATATATATATATATATATATATGTATATATATATATACTTTTTAACCTTGAATGAAAATCTATGCGTTGCCTCTTGTTGTCCATAAAATCATATTTCACAAATATATGCTACATATCTTCAGCACCTAACATGAAAGTTATAATTAACTGGAAAGCAACTTTCCTGTGAAATTGCTGAGTGAAACATTCAACAGATGACTTCTCGTCGAGAAAATAAATAATTCACTTAAAAATTTTTTTATATTATTGAAAACCCGATGGATTTGCTCAACGCGGACATAAAAGAGGTTACTATTTTTTTAGAACACATCTTTGCCTAAATTGCTTTCTTCCTGTCACTTGTCATCTGCTGGGGCTATCTCATGTCTAGCAGCCCAACTTTCTTTTTTGTTTTTTTAAACTTGTGTAGATTTAATTTTCTCTTGGCTTGGTCGAACGAAACATTCGGCCAAGCTCTAGGATAATCGAAAAATGCCACTCACTGGTCTCCGTAAAGTACTTTAAGGCAAATATGATAATAATTAGTGAGAGAAATATGTCAATTTTATTTCATAGTCGAAGGCTACTCACAACAACAGTAAAATGTTGCGGCGGAAAAAAGGTACATAATGTAGTTTTTACCGGTTTATGGGCTATAAGAATTACTCTGCTATTCCGCGCTTTGCAATGCCAGTGGTAAGACTTAGTTAAAACATAGTCAAGAAACGCATTTAAGTGAGGCAATGCTAATAAGTACTATTAACATTTCATAAATACTTAAGATCTAGTATACGATCTATGGGCGTATGTGACGTCATATCTGGAAAGATGTGCGGGGCAGACCACGTCTTATTAGCTTTTAACCAGGTTCCCAGGAGAGAGAGAGAGAGAGAGAGAGAGGAGAGAGAGAGACTCCACCCTACTAGCATGAAAATAAACTCTCTACGGTCTTGGAGTGCATTTAACTTTTGCTAAACTCTGTATCGAAAAGTACCATGAATTTACGTGATAACACTGTGTGTGTGTGTGTGTGGCTGTGTTCGGAAGAAAAACGATAAATATACTGATTACAAAACAGACAAAAACTAAGCAAGGATTAAACTAGAGCGATCGTTAATCAAGTTTTTAAATCATGATAAAAACCGGGAGAGAAAGAGAGAGAGAGAGAGAGAGAGGAGAGAGAGAGAGAGAGAGAGAGAGAGAGAGAGAGAGAGAGAGAGAGAGAAATAATGGATTCTGACACCATACCTTCGACTTCATAGTGGAATATAAAAACAATCTGCGAACCAACTCAACTGTACATGATAAAACTTTACATCGAACAGACATGTCTGGGTTAATAAGTAATATGAATACGATTCAATCAAACGAATGAAGTATTTTGCTTTGAAATCACGTCATGCATCTTTCAGTCAAGTCATATAAAATGAGAAAATCTGAAATCTGACTTTATGTCTTTGTAAGAACCCAGTTGAAGTAAGTTTACACCTTTTTTTTTTTTATTAGATATTATCATTCCCAAACTGGTAAAGTCTCACATTTTGACTGAAATGACATCTGAAAAGAATAAAACAAATACAATATTTTAATTCATATACATAAAACTCGCAGCTGCTTCGTTTCAATTTGGCTGAATTAAAACAACTTCATAATAACAGAAAAGCAGCTCTCACTCCGATCACCAATTCATTAAATTATCAACTTTAATCCTTCTATCAACAAACTAACCATGATTTTCCCTTATAAAAACTTAAAAGGAAAGGAAGTAACAATAATATACATATACACATAAAATGTACATACGTAAGTATGTGAACAACATGAATAAGAGAGCAAATGACCATTTCAGTAGGACAATGTTTAATAGCTTTGAGAGAGAGAATAAAGATTGAAACCATAGAAGTGATTCTGGATTATTTACGAGATGTAGAGAAAATAATGCATATTTTACAGTAAAATTTTTAACAGCATTAACAACACTGTCACTGTATTTATATATTTTTCATATATAAACAGATTGTTTGTCTAGCAATTGTGGTTTGCTTTAGACCCTTTATAGAAAGAATTTGAAGATTCATTCTCTAAAACTTTTTTCTGGAAAAATTTTATATTAGCTTTTAATGTTTTAATTATACTGCCTTTTTTTCCAGGATTCGCAAATTGCTGATATCTTTTCGAACTTTTTCTCAATAAAACACAAAATATTGGATCATGTTCGATGCTATTCCATTACAAAATATATTTTCTCTTGGTTGGAAATTGTATGAAGCACATTCAAGCAGCGTCTTATGAATTAAAAAAACTTAAGCATAAAAATTACCTTCTGATTAAATTATTCAAAAAAGACAGAACGTACACAAAACAATCTACACTTCCACGTGAAACCCCGGTACACTTTGTATATTATATCACACTCCATATAAATTCACTTTCTTCAGTTGTGACCTTAGGTCAAGTATAGAAAGAGAAAACAAACACACACCCTTGGTACGCAAGAAAAAACACACTGTGTGTAGATATTGCTTCGTAAGAGCCATATTTAGCGTTTATTTCTTATATTTGTTAAACCGTTCAAGAACAAACCACCTTATATCGTAAGTGTGTATAAAAAAAGGGACTTGCATCAATGCTTTGTAATTCTATCCGTGAATAGTTAACGGGAAGGCTACCTTATGTGTACTGGACTTCAGAGCAGAGCTGATCACGAAAACAGCATTTGATTCCAACGTAAATGCGACCTCAGAGCATATTTCTCTTTTGTCCTTTTTGCACGTCGTGAGCGAGAGGAATGCCAGAGTTGAATCCTTCCGGAAAAAAGATGCTGATTAGTCATAATTCACAATTAGGCCTACCAAAGGCCTAATGATAAACAAAGCCTAAATTCAGGGGCACTCTGCTCGTTCAGTCCAGCACAGCTAAGGTGACGCATTGAGGAGGGATCAAAGAAAAGAACAGGAGAAAAAAATTAAATCGAATCTTAAACATTTGCTTCAAAATAAATATGGATTTATTTGCTTCTTTGATTTGTGAAATAATTTATGTAAGGCCATGCGTCTGCCACCGCCATTTTGTGCTTTTGTGATCAAGATAAAAACATCCCATTTGCCACTTTGGCTTCGTCGTCTCGTTCGCCAATTTGGCGTAAAACAATTCTCAAGCCACCTTTACAAAATCGTTGTTCGGGCTTGAGTCGAACTTGCGACATCCGGGGCATTTTGTTATTAGGACACTAAATATAAAACTTAGATTTAAGGTTGAAAAGAGCAAGTACAGGGAAGTATCAAGTCGTAATGTAAAGGCGAAATTAAGTATGCCGGTTTCGTGGGACATCTGCAAGACTACAATCTGAGAATTTTCATTGAAATCAAAATAATATCTCCAGCATTACTGTACAATAATTTTAGTTTTATCACTACAGGTCTAGCGCATCAAGAGTAATCCAATGCCAGGTTTTTGAGAGATAATTATCATTCCTGGTAAGCCTTCCCCAAAACCCTAAGTTGAACCTTCAATATAATTTGATAAAAAAACTTGGAAATATTACGTGGTCAGAATGTCGGAAGTGTGGCATTAAGCCATCATTCAAAAACAAAAATATAAGACATTCCCAAAGGCTATCCACGTTCGGTATAGGCTTCCATTCAATTTTTGTTCTCATAAACTTCTTAAAATGAATTACGGAAATTTTAGAGGAGGAAAATATAATTGTGTCATGACGAGCAACAACGCATAAGAATGTCTATTGTTACAATGAATCTTGGAACCGAACAACCCGCCGGGCCCTTGAGAATGCATTGTTGTTATCCATGGAAAAGTTGCTCCCTACTTATTATGACCCTATTTTAGTGAGGATTACTAAAGTAGCCTCTGTAGAACAGGAACCTATGAGCTGAAATCATATTATTTATCAGAGAATTTCCTTCTTTCTATTTCAATGAACTTACAGCAAAGCAGAGATGAACCAAATCATCTAAATGGGAAGTAAAATATGACCAATATCAGTTAGAAACGATTCAGGCTTTCTAGCTCAAGCAGCGAGTGACCTTGGTCATGAAATGGCAGTAGTAAAGGCTGCAGTGACGTAACTACCGCCACTTGTAGCGGTAGCAGAAAAAAAAAAGAATAATTAGTCCCCCATCCGGATACGAAATGCCGATACATTACGAGAACGCAAAAGAGCAGTAAACGACTTAAGAGGTAAATATTCTATCGACACAGCACTCGGAATAATCTTGTAAAAATCTGATGTGTTTTTTTTGTGCTTTATAAAGGAAGAGACGAAAAGACGAAAAAATCAAGCATATCACATTTTTTTTTTCCATCCACTTAGACTGGAGAAGAGTATTTCATTGTTCAATGGAGTCGTTCGCTGTCAAGATTTATTTTGTTGCTCCTCATTCCTCTTTAATTTTCGCCGTGACCCCTGTCGACATTTCACTTGTACAAAATGGAGTTTTTTTATCGACTGCTTCTTCACTATTTGGGTCACTTCCCTAAAATCTGCTGATTTATCAAAAAACGACATTTGGACCAATTTTTAAGACACTTCCGGCGTAAATGAAGTGTCATGCTGAAGGAGAGGGAATGCTCACATGCCTCTGTAGTTCATTTTCCGACGTGCAGAAAATAGACTCGTACCTTCATTCGTTAGGTACCGCTTACTGTGTACGAACACAAAACGTCACAAACCCTTTCCCCCCATTTTCACATTTTCCGTGCGGGAGAAATATCATTAGTCATGCATGAATGCACCACACCACACATGAACACCAAAAGGAAAAATGACGAAATGAACTACCTATGTCAGGTTTTCAAATTCCTTGCGACAAGTTCCACTTTGTTCAACAGCAAACACGAGTAAATGTATCGTGAGAAAAAACGATCACTATCTTACAAATCACCAGTTTTTTTTCTTTTCATTATGACACTTGTTTTTCCATTTCTGCACTGTTCCGAAGGTTTCACCTTCTTTTTTGGTGGATGCTATAAAATACTATCCTGCAGGATGCTTCAAAGTTCGTGGTTTAAAGTTCCTGGTTTATGGCGGCTGTACGTGGCATTATCCCTTGAGACATCCGGTGTTGTTTTGATTTTTGGATTCCCTGTACAGACGAGAATCGACCTTTTCTGTTCCAGAGGGCAGAGGAAACACTGCCTTCGGAAGGAGGAGGAGGAGGAGGAGGAGGCGAGTCCTGGGGCAGGGAACCTCACTTTCCGCCGAAAAAAAAAACACACCCACCAAGGCTCACTTCTGCATCCTCCTCGTCGCTTCGTGCGTGTTGACGGGAGTTCAGGCGTCGTGGAGGGCCTCTTATTTCATCATCTGCAGGAGCTGCGAACCGCCGCCACTATTCCGCCGATGTCGAAGAGAATCGGAGGGGCGTTCAGGAAACTGGGCGGAGGGGTTGGAGGGAGGGTGCGGGTACGGATGCCCCATCGGAGGACCGCCTTCGTCCATGTACTGCGGAGGAAGCTGCAGGTGTGCCAAGGACTGCTCATGTTCCAGACCGTAGCCATGCATCTGGAAAAAGGGAGAACGAGATCAGGAATGACGATTTGCTGGAAAATCAAAATTAAATAAGTTATTCCATTCTCTGATGGTGGGTACGTGGGTAGGATGGGTAGATAGTAATGGCCATAGTTCCAATATCCGCCTCAATAAATGTGATGAGGTATAAGGCAATGGCTCCTTGAAATGGTCCTATTTTTACTTGATGTCTAAAACCCCCTTTAGCCTTTTTACTTATAACTGTCCGAACAAATATTTTAGCCTGGCTCTACGAACACTTACATATAAAGAAAGATTAATGGAAAATAATTGCCTTTTCAGTTGCTTAAACTAGACTTCCGGACATTTAGGCAAAAAACGAGAACATTCTCAATGGTCTCGTAAGCAGTTCTTGATTAGAAGTTTTCTCAAGAACCCGGGAGGAGGAGGAGGAGGAGGAGGAGGAGGAGGAGGAGGAGGTGGTGGTGGTGGTGGTTCCTACCTAAATAGCATGGCGCTGGGAGATAAATATATCAATCAAAACAATATTATCCACACCACCTGCCTGCGTCCCTAACAATCTAATCGCTGTAACTTCCCTCCTCCTTCGTCCTCCCCTCCTATCGCTTACCCTTTTCCCTGCTGTTCATCACCCTCTCTTTTTCTCTCCTAATACATCTGATTGCCTTTTACTCCGTGCTGCGCTCTGGATTACTTTACTTGTTCGCGGCTTATTGTATTTTTTTTCTTTCTGTTTTTGCTACAGAAACTGGATGGAGATTATGCATTCTTCCTTTCAAATTATCTGTCTGTCTGTTTGCAATATAACCCAAAAATTAAATTTGGATTTCAAAGAACTGGTAAAGTGGGTTGGGCTAAGGGCAAAGAAATAGATTGTTATTTTATTTCTTTTTTTTTTGCAGAGGTTTCAATGCCAGTAACGAATATTTTTTGTGAAGGTAGAGCAGTTTTTAGTTTATCTTTTTCTCGTGACATTTTATCGTAAAAATTTAGCATGATAAAGTTACCCTAATTTCAAAATTATAATTATTAAAAACTAGTTTCTCTACGTCTTCAATCAAACTGATCATGATTTTTAAAATATTCTGTATTTCACAAATCAACATCCATTTATGAACCTATTACAGCTGGGTGAAATCTGTTCTAAACTAATTAAAGTGGAAAAAAACAAACATTTCACATAAAATAATACAACAAATTTGACGGCATTGGAGATGCTTCTCTAGCAAAAGCATTCGAAATATGTTCAAGTACCTTTTAAAAATACAGTAAAACCAGTTATTCTATAAGCATATAAATCTCTACCTTACACCTGGTAAATATTGTCTCAAATTTCACATCAAACGATTGAAACTCTGAAAATGAGTGTTTAATGGAATATATTTCAAATATACTGGAAATTTTTTTAATACAGGATGGAACAAAATATAAAATCTCTCACTTAAACCTTTAATCATGGGTATGTGCGCCAACAAATGCATATGTTTGGTTAAATTAAGGTGTAATGTGTCTAATCATATGACACTAATTGCATATGAAACCTTGCACTAGCATTTCTGTTCATGAAAAGGCAGATGTAGATATCAAATAACAGTGTTTAGACATCTAATCTATCACACACACATACAACATATATATATAAATAATATATATATATATATATATATATATATATATATATATATATATATATATATATATATATATATATATATGGTGTGTGTGTCTTGAAAAACCTATATCAGATATCATACGTCACAAAGATTTTTCACATTTCGTAAATAATCAGGGCAGGGAAAAGAGAGAGAAAGAGAGAGAGAGAGGGAAGAGAGAAGAGAGAGAAAGAGAGAGATCAGAAATTTGTAGCTCTCAGATGTTCATGAAGATAACGAAGCAATGAACAGAAAGTAAAATAAGGCTAATTATCAACTTATCATTATCAATATTATTGCATACCAAAATCATCCACGCATAAATAACTGCAATGTAGTCCCATAATTCCCATCATTCATAAAACCACCGGAGAGCGCAGTCATTTCTCATTTTGTTCCGTGGGCTGAATCGCCATTACTTCCCTTAATTGTCAATACTAATTGATTTGCCACTTCCGAAAGGAAGACGCAGGGAGTAAAGGATGTTAAGGGAGGAGGAAGAAATTAGGGAGGAGGAGGAGGAGGAGGGAGGAGGCCAACAGGTGAGGTGTCACAGAGAGGCCTGGGATGAAACAATGGTGAGAGGGGTAGGGGGTGGGTGCTCGCTGGGGGGAGAAGGGGTATATAGAAGGCCTCTGGAAGGGGAGGGGAGGGTTAAGTTAGCTAATTTCAGAGAATGAAGGGGTAAAGGAGGTCAAGAGAGAGAGAGAGAGAGAGAGAGAGAGAGAGTTAGAGAGGGGCCTGGGAGGGGAAGGAAAGGACTCTGGGCTGATAGGAAGTTGGCCTGAAGTTGGGGATTGATCATATGATTGTGTGACTGGAAGTTCTCAGGCCATGTGGCAATGGTTTTAGATATGGAATTACGTATAATAATAATAATAATAATAATAATAATATAATAATAATAATAATATCAAGGAAGCTGTAAATAAACCATAAAATTAAGAATACAGGTTCACACACACTGCAAACTTCGTAACTATTATGGCTTTCTTATCACTTCAAACGTCAGATCAGCCCCCCCCCCCCGCCATGTCTGTCAGTCTCTCTCTCTATCCCTCCCCTATATATATATATCTATCGTGGATATGTGTATTGCTGGTCCAAAGTCTTTGGTAGTCGTTATATATCCCTTATCTGAACGCAACCCGACAAAACTGCAATGTACTTGGACGCTTAGATTAAGCTAGGTTTTTAAGATCAATTGTTATCTTGTCTCCCCAAAAATATAATTATTATTATTTTGTAATAGTTGTTAGTTTTTCTTCCACCTACAACTATAAAAAGGAGCTTCGCACCGGTCACTTTAGCAGGAATTTCTTGTAAATCAATCAAGCACAAAATATTGGAACACTCCTTTTCGAAAACTTTATGAAAACCTCACTAGAAAGAGTTGTCGTTCTTCATATTCTGTCAGAATTAGTAGTTGGAATAACGAGACTTATCCAAAAATCATTTCAGTATGTCGCTTTTATGTAAATAGCCTTATTATAAGTCATCTGATTTTAGGGTCAATAAGAAATCTACGTCACACGCTCCTTGAAGTACAAACTGGTATCGACTTGCTCCATAAGTTGCGTTACTAAGGGAATATACCTAATGTATTCGCTAACTGGATTTAACTTGCTCGATAAGTCCCGTTATTCCAGTTACTAATTCTAACAGGATATGAAGAACAACAACTCTTCTAGTGAGGTTTTCATTAAGTTTTCAAAAAGGAAGGTTCCAATATTTTGTGCTTGACTGATTTACAAGAAATGAGTGCTAAAGTAACCGGTACGTTTTCATTAAGTTTTCAAAAAGGAAGGTTCCAATATTTTGCGCTTGACTGATTTACAAGAAATGAGTGCTAACGTAACCGGTACGAAGTTCTTTTTAGTTTTCTGTAAAAGAAAACTATTGTGCCGGCTTTGTCTGTCCGTCCGCACTTTTTCTGTCGGCCCTCAGATCTTAAGAGCTACTGAGGGCTGCAAATTGCTATGTTGATCATTCACCCTCCAATCATCAAACACACCAAATTGCAGCCCTCTAGCCTCCATATTTTTTTTATTTTATTTAAGGTTGAAGTTAGCCACAATCGTGTGTCTGGCAACGCTATAGGACAGGCCACCACCGTGCCGTGGCTGAAAGCTTCATGGGGGCTCATGCAGCATTATACGCTGTACAGAAAACTCGATTGCGCCGAAGAAACTTTGGCACAACTAACAAATATTACAAAACAATAATAATTTACTTTTGGTGGGAAAGGTTAACAATTAATCTTAAAAACCTAGCCTAATCTAAGTGTCCAAGTACATTGCAGTTTTGCCGGGTTGCATTCAGATAAGGGATATATAACGACTACCAAAGACGTTAGGGACTGACATTCACATATCCACGAGTATATATATATATATATATATATATATATATATATATATATATATAATATATATATATATATATATATATATATATATAATATATGTATATATATATATATATATGTATAGTGTGTGTGTCTCATATAAATACATATTTTATATATGTATATATATATATATATATATATATTATATATATTTATATATATGTTATACATACATACACACACACATATATAGATACAGTATATATATATATCCTATTTATACATTGAGCGTTTGAAAGTGATTTAGTTCACTTTGCTCGTCCCAGTTCTCTTTGCGAGTCAAGAGATCAAAAAGTTTCCAGACTTTATTCAATCATCGTAGAACCAATGTAAACAATACACTGTACGTCTAAAGGCCATTTCCAGGGAAAAGTGAGATAGCTAACCTTTATTCTTCCTGAAAAGTCCTCCATAACACCAAAAAACTTCAATACCAACATTGCTTTTTATACTGTAAACATATGGGTAAATTCATACCCAATGTGCCATACAAGAGGGAGGAGGAGGAGGAGGAGGAGGAGGAGGAGGAGGAAAAAGACCAAGAAGAACATGAGGAGGACGCGGAAGAAGAACTGCAGGAGGGGAAGGAGGAAGAGGAAGAAGCAGAGGAAGACGAAGAGGAAGAGAAGGAGGGGAGGAGGAAGAGGAAGAAGAGGAAAAAGCGGAGGAAGAGGAAGAGGAGGAAGAGGAGGGGGAGAACAAAAGAACACCTACGCAAGTAAAAAAAAAAAGAGAGAGAGAGAGAGAAGAAGGCAGATATGAAATAATTCCTTGCAATATACAACAGAAATATTAACTAAAACAAGAAACAAGTCGACCGAAACATTTGGGATTCGGCCTCTCCGTTCCGAGCGAGATTCGCGGTCGGGAAAGGCAGCCCCCAAAGTCATCCGAAGCCCAGCAGCATCACCGAAGCTATTTCCAGAGACGGAGAGAGAGACTTCCCATCAATGCCCCCTCCCCCACCCCCAAAGTCCAGTCCCCCACAAGCCTAGTCCCATTACATTCACCCACTCCTTCACCTAACCAGACCATCCCATTCGCCGTGCCGGGTCATTGGCTGTGCATTAGCAGGGTTCTCCTGTGGGTGGGCTGAAAGGGGGAAAGCTGGAGAGAGAGAGAGAGAGAGAGAGAGAGAGAGAGAGAGGGCTGAGGGTGAGGTAAGGGGGGCTAAGGTGGTGGGAGGGGGCAGTTGGAGGCTGGTGGGTGTCTAGAATAAGGCGTTCGAAGAAACTTTCATTCATTTATTTCGTCTCTTGCGCTGGAGTAACGGTTTGAAGGAACCTCCCATTTTCGCAGCCATCAATGGATACAGCGTCTCTGGCAAGGAGTTCCCCGCCGAAGTTACGGCCTGGGTGCGATTTTACAAGTGCAGTCATCATCACAGGCGAGATCGACACAACTATAATAGGCGAAGTGCCTTAGGACCCATTAACGAAAGGCTCCAGAAAGCATCGTTGCCAACACCACACATCTCCGTCTCTTCGAGATGTATTTAAACAAACTCCGGTTTCTTGCTTTAAAGAAAAATCATAGCCTTCGCTTAGGCGAAAAACATTCAGCGATAAAAGCCTCATGGAAACCGTCAACGAGCATCCGTCAAAATTCTCGGGGAGATTCTCCTAAAAGGAACAATATAAACACCAAAATGGCGAGAATTCAATGTTGGCAACGCTTCCTAGTTCCAGAGCCTCGCCTCCGCCACCACAGATCTCTCTCTCTCTCTCTCTCTCTCTCTCTCTCTCTCTCTCTCTCTCCACCATCCCCCGTCCTCTCGCAAGTTCCCAAATCACGCGTTGGGGGAAGTTAAGGTCCTTTCGGCTGTCTCCCTGAGCGTTTCGCTCGGAATGTCCCTCGAATTTCGTTCAAATTTCGAAAACGTCCGAAGGAGCTTTTGAAATCCGACGACAAATAATTTCCATTCGTAAAAGATGCTGAAGAATAACATAAAATTTCTGGGATACGTTGCAATTTCATGGCAATGTTGAAGGTAACAAGTGACCATGCGAGTATGTCTAAGTGGAATGCAATACTAACAAACAGACAAGCAGTGACGACATGCTTAATGCAAAACAAGACAATGTTACACACGTATATATTGTGACTACAGTCTCTCTCTCTCTCTCTCTCTCTCTCTCTCTCTCTCTCTCTCTCTCTCTCTCTCTCTCCACATATCAGATTCTCATGTCTAAAACATTTAATGCAATTCTATAATTTGTGATTAGCACAATGATTCTCCTGAATATTACATTTTGACGTCCTTTTCCTTAAAAATGTCAGTATGTCCATCCAAGAAAATTTGGGTAATTCTCTTCGTCTCGCTGGTGCTGTAATGAAAATCTAACTGTCTGTTATTATAATTTCCGAAGAGGTTGTCCTTAAAAAAAATAAAGAAAAGAAGAAGAAAAAAAAACCAGGTAAAGGAAACCTAAACAATAACTGTAGCCCAAGTAAGAGGCGAAATGGCCGTCAGTCGATGACCAATCCCCTTTTATTTCAGCCTTTTATTCCGTCGTCAAATCCGGGAAAAGGAGCACCGATGCTTGCAATCCGCTGCTGGACAAAACCTAAATATATGTGTATATTTTTTCCGTGTCTCTTTTGAGGGACCCAAGAATTACACAGATTTCGAACATTGTGTGTTTGTGTGTCCACCTACTTCCCTTTGTGGGAGCGTTGTTATCTGAATCAAAAGTAAAAAAAAAAAAGTAAAAAATAAACAAAAAGTCCATTTTTCAAAGCACGACTCATATTACCATCAACCGCCATATTGATCCCTTAACAAATGCAGCCGCTGTGCAATGAGTGAAACAGTCAGGGGAAAACAAAACCCACTGCCCTGACCAAAGGATTGAAGTCCATTCACGTAAACAATAGACCACCGGCAGAGAGAGAGAGAGAGAGAGAGAGAGAGAGAGAGAGAGAGAGAGAGAGAGAGAGAGAGAGAGAGAGCCTTTCAAAATGGGTTTCGAAGAGGTCTGGTAGTTTCATGAGGCAAAACAAATTTTACGAAAAATTACACGTATACATATACACATATATATATATACATATATATATATATATATATATATATATATATATATATATATATATATATATATATATATGTGTATGTGTGTGTGTGTGTGTGTGTGTGTGATTGTTTGTATATATATATATATATTATAGACAGTATATATACATAAATATACACACACACACACATTACATACACACATATATATATATATATATATATATATATATATATATATATATATATATATATATATATATATATATATATATAATGTATTTAACATTGTGTGTGTGTGTGTGTATCGAGGGCGCGTAATTTAGCTTTTACCAAAAATGTGTCTACGTGCTTAACTGTAATACTGAGGTGACTGGAAAATACGTTTTATGCACAGAACACAAATTTGGTTCAAAACTTAGAGAGCAACAATTGTTCTGTTTTTCCCTAAGTCACCATCACTTTGGGAAAACAAGTTAATGGTAAAAAAGAAATGTATATTTACCGTTCATACAAATCTCAAAGACAAAATATTACAAGTTCCAATGACATCCAAGGTGCCATACAGTAATGGCCCCAAACTAAATTTCGGGAGCCTCAGAGGTTTACAAGGAGG
The DNA here is from genome assembly GCF_040412425.1 of Macrobrachium rosenbergii. Classification (NCBI taxonomy): domain Eukaryota; kingdom Metazoa; phylum Arthropoda; class Malacostraca; order Decapoda; family Palaemonidae; genus Macrobrachium; species Macrobrachium rosenbergii. The sequence continues at coordinate 47,276,018 of NC_089741.1, forward strand.
CTAAAGACGGATACTTGAGAGAGAGAGAGAGAGAGAGAGAGAGAGAGAGAGAGAGAGAGAGATCAGGATGTTAAAAGATTCACTGCATAATAAAACTATTACAAATTCAACAAACATACCCAATCCATTACAAAACCATTCCATATCTAATTTTAATCCTAATTTACAACCATTCCTAATTCAACGTCCGATTAATGGTGTATGGGTGGCAGGTCTGATAAATCTGGGGGTATAGAGTGAACCACAGCTATTAAGCAACAGTTACTAGACGGGTAAAAAAACCAATAATAAAATAGAAAAAAAAAGTTTCTGATCGTAAAGGTATCAATTTTCAAAATAAATGTATCTGGCTGCCTCAAAACACTTTAAAGTACTTTCAAGAAAACTTGTCTCCTCCCCACTGCAAGTGAAACCTGTCAATGATCGTAACCAGTTTTAAACTTGAAGAGCACCAATGCAACGCGTAGCAACACAAGATGTGTAATCAAAAAGAGTAATAAGGAAACTGGGAAGATAAAAAGAAGAAATGGTCTCTTAGGACAGAATTAAAAAAATGAGAAGCATAAGAAAGGGGAACGTTTATCCTTGGGTTATGAAGAAAATGAGAATGGAAGAAAAGCTGAAAGTGGAATCTTCACGTAGAAGAAGAAGAGGAAGCTGAATATGGAATCTTCCCGTAGAAGAAGAAGAAGATGAAGAGGAAGCTGAAAATGGAATCTTCCCGTAGAAGAAGAAGAAGAAGAAGAAGAAGAAGAAGAAGAAGAAGAAGAAGAGGAAGCTGAAAATGGAATCTTCCCGAAGAAGAAGAAGAAGAAGAAGAAGAAGAAGAAGAAGAAGAAGAAGAAGAAGAAGAGGGAGAGAAATAATTGTTTCATGAATATAGAGAACACAAGGAGAGATGCTCATATCAGGAGGGCGAGTAGAATGACAAAAATGAACCAAGTGATAAAACCCTTCACACCACAGATAAGAAGAATAAGCAGCAAAACAGAAGGATGGAGAAACTGAGAATCCAGTAGGAGGAGAATAATGACTCCTCACGTTGAGAGAGTGAGGAGGGAATGGAAGTGGAATTATAATTTTTTTTTCAGCTGCTCCTTAAACCCATTCTCAATGCGCGTGGAAGAAAAAATAAATGGTATTAAAAATGTTTGTATAATCCCTTAGGCCTAAACGAAAGCAGCACTCCATTTGAATTATTGTGAATAGGGAGAGAGAAAAAAAAAGATACTTGAAGGGTTACAGTTCAACAAACTCTACCCCTTTCAGAGGGGGGAGTTTAATAATGAGGAAATTAAAGAGACAATTTTATATTCTGCATATCAAGAGATGTGGGATTTAGCCTTCTCGATTTTATGATCTCTCTCTCTCTCTCTCTTTCTCTCTCTTTCATCCATCCACATATATAAAATATATAGAAAGCTTTCCAGCGTATTTGAAAGGTACTTTTTTTTTCTCAGGCCAACTCAGAAGGCTTCTTTCTTCATATATACGAGGTCATATGTTTCGCCTAAAAGGAAAAAATCGCCATAAATCCCAAGTTTTACTTCAGAGATTTGACTCTCGGTTAGAACGGTAGAGGATAGTCTTTGATTTGTGTACACTTAGTGGAATTAATCCACCGCTATATTTTCAAACGGTGCAATAACTTAATTGCCAAAAAAAAAAAAAGTTACATTAAGGTTAGATGAGTTATCGCCGGCTGTCACACGCTCCGAAGTTCTGCTACTTCATACAATACATATTTCCTTTGTGACATGTTACGTATGCAAACATACACATATAAGAATATTATATACATACACACTGCATATAAGAAAGCATGCATGTATATTCTGAATGGTGCGTAGCTCGGCCAACGTTTGCTAAATCCGTGGATCGCCAACCAGCTGAGAAAATTCTTTTAATATTTCTTTGGTATTAACATTCTCTCATTCCTCAGTATTCCTGTTCGTTATAACTAAGTTGCTGGCTAATGTGCGGCCATTGAATGATATATCAGGCAGACGGCGATATATAATTTGGTATTCTCGGATCGTTAAATTAGTGGCTATTGGACGAAACGGACAAAACCTCTTGCTGTGAGGTAACGGTGGAATTTTCTTTCCGTGGATTACTGACTTTGACGTTAATGAAAGTTTTTTGACTTGAAAAGGTTTTTGTCTATTTCCCTAGTGTTCGCAAATGGCACCTTGGGTTCTGTGGTAACGAATATTTCTTCGGAGAACGTTGTCCTTCTTATCAATATAACAGGCTTGAGGAATTCATAAGTCAATGGTCCACAGTTCATTACATCCATGGAGATGTTTGGGTAGGATTGGGAATGGGATTTTCATTATATATATATATATATATATATATATATATATATATATATATATATATATACAGTATATATATATATACATATATGTATATATATATATATATATATATATATATATATATATAACAATATATATACACATACACACATATATCTATATAGTGTGTGTGTGTGTACGTGTGCGTACGATGATATGTAGCAGCAGATTTATGGATTCATGGTGGCAGACAGGAAGACATAATTATTCGGTTCGTTACTTTTAAATTAAGAAAAACTGAATATTTAAAAAAAAATCAAACCTGAACCAATAAAGAAATCTGAAGGTCTTAAAATTGCTGATCATATGAATGAACTTCTAGGACAAAGGACTCTAAAAGATCAGCCTTCGTAAATAACTCTTTCCAGGTTAATTAACGAAGCGACAGGACTTGTAACAGAGTTAAATGTAAAATTTTTATATATGAAAGACCTGATAAAAAAGAATAGACGTTAACATAAATAATGATCAAGTTGTTGTCAATGACAGCAGGGAAATTGAATAAAATAAAACAGAAAATGTTCTCTATAAGAATTAAGTTGTGTATGTTTATGTATGTATGTATGGATAATTTCTGTCTATCGGATAAACGTACGCATATAGGTATTTGCACAAGCATATGCAAGCAAATGCTCATACATGCAGCCGTGTGTGCGCGCGTGATCCACCTCAACCAACACCCCTTCCATCTCCCCCTAACAAAAAAGCCAGATCTGGCAAATCCATCTCCGATATCATTACCCAGTCCGTTTCAGCGCCCTCCCAATCAAAATATGAAATGCACCACAAGCAATCCCAACCCTTGGTCCAAGAATAAAAAAAAAAAAAGAGAAGGAATGAAATAGGGAAAAAATGTAAAAAAAATAATTTTTTTTTGAGACTTGCCTTCGTATGAACACAAACAAGGGGAAGAACAACTCGACGCAAAGACCAACACCGGCGAAATAAAGACCTCCTAAACCCCCCTCCCTATCCCCACCCAACAGCACGAGGCTTGCAAACAACAAACATCAAACTTGAGACTAAACTGCTGCTACTCTGACTAATCATCAATTTCTCTGAAGTTAAAATGAACTTGTTTTTGGGGTGGGAGGTGATGGGGACGGAGTAAGGGGTTAGAGGAGAGAGAGAGGAGAGAGAGAGAGAGAGAGAGAGAGAGAGAGAGATGTACCGGAGGAGTTTAGATTAGAAAGGACCACCTACTGTATCATTAAAAAAATGTGAGAGGAGAGAGAGAGAGAGAGAGAGAGAGAGAGAGAAGAGAGAGAGAGAGAGAGAGAAATAAAATCCAAAGTACATTCCAGAAGATATAAGAGAGAGGGAGGTTAAATAAAATTCCCGCCACCCATCTTACTAGAGAGAGAGAGAGAAAGAGAGAGAGTAAAATCCAAAGTACACATCATTCCAAAAGATATGAAAGAAGGGGAGAGAAAATAAATCCTAACCACCCATCATGCTAGAAGATATGAGAGAGATAGAGAATAAATCAAAGTACGCATCATTCCAAAAGATATGAAATGGAGGGAGGGGAAATAAAATCCCAACCACCCATCATGCTAGAAGAAATGAGAGAGAGAGAGAGAGAGAGAGAGAGAGAGAGAGAGAGAGAGAGAGAGAGAGAGAGAGAGAGATCCATCAGTCAAAGATAGGTATAAATATTCCTTCCAAGCACAAGCATGAAATAAAAAGATTCGAGAAGAAGAAGAAGAAGAGAAAGAAGAAGAAGAAGGAGAAGAAGGGAAGAATAAGAAGAAGGAAGAGGAGAAGGAGGCGGACGAGGAGGAGGAGAAGAAGAAGATACATCCCCTCCAAAAATGGGAACTAAGTAGACCAAAGTGTGAAGACGCAATCAAGCAAAGTGGCGTGTTGATGCCAGGAGGAGGGGGGTAAGGGAGGGAGGGGGAGGAGAAGGAGGAGGATGGATAGTGGGGATGGAGGAGGTGGAGGGAGAGAAGATATTAAGGGGAAAGGGAAAGAGAAAAATGAGATCCAGGGAGTGAAATGGAGGAACGGTTGGTGGCTTGTGGATAGGGGATATAAAATAGAGTAATGCGAAATAGGTTTCAGAGAGAGAGCTATATCTACGTAAAAGGTTTCCCCAGAATTATCATTATGTAGGTGACATTACTACAGCACCATAGCGCCGGTAAACACCTTAAGGGAAGCGGTGGAAGAGGATATAGAACAGACTTCTTTCTAGAGGTACAGCGTCGTCGTGGGCTGGCAAAGAGCAACATTTACAGTAATTACTGCTGTGGTTGTAGCTGTAGTTGTTATTGCAGATACTGGAGTTATCATTACTGTTATTACTACTTGGGCGTCAAGAGAAATAAGAGATCTCCCTCTCTCTCCCGCATCTCATAAAAGACGAGATCGCGACATGACACCGCGGGGAAACACAACGGCGAAATAAGATAAACAAATTAGTACCTCGCCGTCCGGGGACATTTATGTAGGGGGCAGCACCGCGCAGAAGGGGCAAAACAGAGATACCGAGAGAAAAGGGGAAATAAGCGCGAGACGAGAGAGAGAGAGAGAGAGAGAGAGAGAGAAGAGAGAGAGAGAGAGACGGGGCAGACGAGCCCTTAACAATGTTAGCATCTCTGACGGGGCGTGCAGAAGACAGCAAAAGTGGCGTGTATGTGTGAAGAGAGGGTCAGGGATGCTGGGGTGAAGCATGTATAGGCACCCTCCTGGGGCACGGGGTGGGGAGGGGAGGGGCAGTGAGTCTGTTGGGAGTGACATTTGTCAAACTGTGTTAGGAAAATGCCGATGGGATGTGACACTGCGTGTCTCGTCTTCTTCTGATGCCGGCGGCTGGCGGGGCACTTATGGAATGATATTTAGACAACCAACTGCTGTCACTTGGCGATGACGATGATGATGATGATGATGATGATGATGATGATGTTGAACGTTTACGAGGAAGGTGATGTCTGAGAATGTCATACATGAATAATAATAGTCAAAATATGGTAAAAGGTATTGCCCTTGTTGGAGGCAGGATTTCAGATTTCGTAACAACAACAGCAACAGTAATAATAATAATAAAACAAGAGTAGTAATGTTGACTATGACAATTTTGATGATGATGATGTTGAACGTTTACGAGGAAGGTGATGTCTGAGAATGTCATACATGAATAATAAAGTCATAATATTTAACAATATTTCGTTGGAAGGATTTGAGATTTTAACAACAACATGCAAGTAATTGTAAAAACAAGAGTAGTAATGTTGACAGATGACAATTTGATGAATGATGTTGAAACAGGAAGGTGATGAAACAGAAGGATTACATGAATAATAATAGTCAAAAGATGATAAAGATTATGTTGCCTCTCGAATAGATTTCGTTTCATTTCACCAGAGCAACAGTAATAATAAAAATGATAATAATAAAACAAGAGTAGTAATGTTGACTATGACAATTTTGATGGTGATAAAGATAATCATAACTTTTAACATGCATGAAAAGTGAGTAAAATAAAATCGTAATTCTCGACAAATCAAATATCGCAAAATCATAAACAGAGGATCAATTCACTCAAGATCTCAAACAAGAGATTATGGAATAGAAAAGCCAGAGCTATAACATTAAAGTCAATGCCCTGGTAAATGTATTCTGAGGAATGAAACGGCTGACAGTTTGTGCCTGTAAATAAAATTCATTAAAGTTGTCATACCTTGGAAAACCTTAAAAGAAAACTGAGGGTAAGTTATCCTCACTGCACTGGAAATTCGACAGGAATGGGTTATTTTATATCGATAGTCGAAAGTATCATAAAAATATAACAAACTATGTATGTATGTGTGTGCATGTATGTATATATATATATATATATATATATATAACGTTAAATGTATATATATATATATATATATATATATATATAATATTAAATATAAGATGAAATATATATATATATAGGCGTGTATATGTTTGTAAATTTTTAACCATACGCAATTTCTCCTTTCTTGGAAGAGGTTGTTACCAGGAAGGTACAGTCTCCTGGTTTTTCAGCAAGACTTTAGGGATGAAGTTGCCAGCCCCGCATCCATCTTCCAAATTTCAGCAGATACTAGTACCTATTTACAGCCGGGTGGACTTGTGAGCGGTAGCTGGTAGCGAACACACTCTAAGTAACTGTCAGCCGACCACTCTACCACACACATATCCACATACAATTTTCTGTACGCAATTCCTGCAAAATCAACAATGATCATAATCATCATCAACATCATTATTCTCATCACCTCATACCATATGCGTGTAAAATATTGGCAATATGACGTGTGGAATGTGTTATAAGTCTTTACTATTTCATCATTTAATATGGGCAAACAAAATGTCAGTATTTTTCCCATTTTTTTATTTGAAAGACTTTTTATATAAATATTCTCTTCCACTTTTTCTATTTTCAAAACCTTTTCATATAAAAATTCTCTCTATTCGTAGATCGCGAACAACAAAACAGACACTATACTAAGTCAGTTCGCTTTCACCTACATTTCAAAGGTCTTTTGCGCAACGCCCGAAGGCCCCTTCGTAAATCCGCTAAGCTTCCATCGAAGGATTGGCGGTGTTGCAAGGGGGGCAGCTCAGCTCCCTTGGTTAGGAATTCGAATTCTATAACCTACACGATCTCTGGTGAGCGTTGATTCAGGCGTCAGTAGAAAATGCATACCTTTCTGAAGTGGTATACACTACAGCAAAACTTGTCATACACACCTTATCACACACAATGCAAAATACATGTTAGCGACGTACTGGTAATCCTAAACAGTACTTAATGCGGTTATCTAACACTAGGCAAACGTTCGCTCCTCCACTAACGGCCGCTGACTTGTTTTTAACCTGTTTGTGATATACATGCAATAAGTTTCCAACCTGTATTTATGGTAAGTTATACAGTATGGACGCACCCTTAGAGAACTCGACCGGCGTTGGTAATTACTTCCAAAAATCATTAGAATTTCCTCTTTCTAAGGAAATCGACCTGGTATTTTGTTCTCTCATTTTGATGAAGAAATGCACGCCTTTGCCACAGAGCTCTTCAGAACACGAATCAGAAATAACCCCAACCTATTCTGGTCATCAGCAATTCCTCTCAAATCTGTTAACCTCAACGTTCAAAGACAATGGCAGATAGCATCCTCTGCAATTAGATCCCAACCTTCCCTAATTATTTTCGGTCTTCCTCAAGCTTTGGGTTCGACCAAGGCATCAGGCAGCTCACTCACTCTGAACCCCACATGAACAATAACAAAAACGAGCGTGAATGACAGACTTGCAATATTTAAGAGACAGTTCAGAATACGAGCAAGCGTCGGGACAGTAATAAACCCTGTCTCCTCGTAGCGGATAAAAATGTCTGAAAGCGGAGTACTGTAAAATGCCATTACGCGCAGTTAATAATCCATTATTCGACGAGAGCGCCTCCCTACACGGAACACTTTCGAAAACATAAACAAAGTCAAAGAAACAGTCGCGATACAAAGAGCATACGTAATTGCGCTCCCCCAGTGTTTGTGTGTAGACGAAGTAACTTGCAAACTCTGCACTAACATTTCGTTCTGAAATTGTGTTACGTCAGCCCTGCTTTATTAGATCATATATATATATATATATATATATATATATATATATATATATATATATATATATATTTAATATATATATATATATATATATATATATATATATATCTATATATATATATATATTTAAATATATATATATACATATATATAATATATATATATATATATATTATATTACATATATATATATATAAATATATATATATATATATATATATATATATATATATATATATATATATATATATATATATATATATATATATATATATATATATATATATATATATATATATATATATATATATACGTTATACATGTCTCTGTAGTCAAAATATCTGTACATCAAAAGCATGATTTTTCTCCTGTGACAT
>NC_089741.1:47286857-47289357 GCF_040412425.1 Macrobrachium rosenbergii
CAATTATAATATCGAATGTGTTATGCTGAAAACTCACAGGTTTTACAAAGATTTCCAACATTCTGCATTTAGAGGTTGAAATGTTACATTCTCAATCAATATTTTACATTCAAAACGTCATAATTGAAATGTTGCATTCACAGTCAATATGTTGCATTCAAAATGTCACAATCAAAATGATACAGTCACAATCAGAATGTTATTTTCAAAACGTCACAATTAAATTGTTGCATTCACAATCAATATGTTACATTCAAAACGTTATAATTAAAATGTTGCATTAACAATCAATATATTACATTCAAAATCTCACAATCAAAATGTTACATTCACAATCAGAATGTTACATTCAAAAGTCACAATAAAAATGCTGCATTCACATTCAAAATGTCATATTTACAATCAAATTTTTTGTCTTTAGTATCGACACCATAGAATGAAGGTAAAGATATACGGTCTTCAAAGCTGAAAAGTTATATTTACTTTTATTTTCATAGTGTCACAGTTTTTTAACTAATAATAATAATAATAATAATAATAATAATAATAATAATAATAATAATAATAATAATAATAATAATAATAATGCCGGAAAATAATCATATTAAGCTGAGGCTTCATATCAAACAGCATAGAATACACATCCTACTTTTGTTATGCTTTTCGAATTAAATGTGCCTCTATATTTAAATGTTCCTATAATGATTTCTTTTCTCACAAAACAGATATGAGTGTACTTGTGACATGTAACTTACGCACGGAGGATCTTAAAACTTTAGTTAATAAAAAGAAAATCAACTGATCTAGAAAATACTTCCAATGGAAATTAATTTTCAAATGTGTCACTTTTGAATGACTCAGGAAACGTGGTGCCGAATCTTTGAAGATGTTTAAATAAAATACTTAGCACTCAAAGTTGAACTTGGGATCTAAGATGACACTTCAATCTTTGAAGACATTTAAAGTAGAATACTTTAAAAATACTCAAGTCGAACTTAAGATTAAAATGTCACTTCTAAAAATATTAGCAGTGGTAGAGAAACTAAAATGCGTAATTTTTTTTTAAAAAGTACTCAGCAAAATGCTGATGAGACATAAAAATACTTAACGGAAAATTACAAATTAGGGAACTGAAGTCCAAGATGATGTCATTTCTGCATGATATTAACTGACTTCTCGTCTGCTGGCGAAAGACCATTTGCGCCAAAGGAATCATTACTCACAATTTCAAGTAAGGAAAGTGACACCATAAAGAAGCCGAACTAATAATAATGCAAGCTTATTATTCTTATTATTTGCAGCAGCTAAAAGCGATGACGACACAAACTGATAACAACAAACAAGTAAAAATTGCGCCTTAGTTTCTTCGGCGTAATCGAGTTTTCTGTACAGAGTATAATCAAGGCCACTGAAAATAGATATATCTTTCGGTGGTGTGGTATAATACCGTATGAGCCGCGGCCACGAATCTTTAACCACATTGGTGGTGGCCTGTCCCTATATCGTTACCAGACGCACGATTATGGCTAACTTTAACAGTAAATAAAATAAAAACTACTGAGGCTAGAACACTGCAATTTGGTATGTTTAATGATTGGAGGATGAATGATCAACATGCAATTTGCAGCCCTCTAGGTGTGAAGAGCGGACAGAAAAATGAGACAGACGGACAAAGTAACACAATAGTTTTCTTTACAGAAAAACTAAAAAGCCTAAAAAGCAGGCCTTTTCTTACAACAACAACACCAAAAAAAAATATACATAAAAAATGGATTCTGAAGGGACAAGAGAAGGGAAAACTAACACACAGTTCCATCGAGCTACGAGAGCAGAAGAACATAAAGAACATAGCAACCACCAGATGTTTCTTTATAAATCAACACTTAGCTGGGATGTCAGCACCCAGGTCACCTCTCCCCATTCATCCCATCCCCCTCCTCCATTCCCCCTGTCAGTGCCAATGCTCTTTCTCCTCACCACTCATGACTCTCTCTCTCTACCTCCCTATCGTCCTCCCCCTATTCCCTATCTCTCCCTCTCTCTCTCTCTCTACCTCCCTATCTCCCTCCCCCCGTTCCCTATCTCTCCCTCTCTCTCCCTCTCTCTCTCTCTCTCTCTCTCTCTCTCTCTCTCTCTCTCTCTCTCTCCCCCATCACAGCTTCCTCTTACAAGTGGGTGTTGACGAGTCCCTGGTCACATGGCTGTTACTGTCTGTTGCAGTTCGATTACTGTCTGTTGCAGTTCAGAAAGAGAGAAGAAGAAGAAGCCCCATACTAAGGATATGAACCAATGTGGAGAGAGAGAAGAAGAGAAAGAGAAGAAGAAAGAGAGAGATACACAATATAAGAGGATGAACCAATGTGGAATAAGAGAGAGAGAGAGAAGAGAAAATTCTTCCAACAGGTTCGGGGAGTTTAATACCAGCTATTTTTATAAAGGATTCTCCACTATTCATTACCTTCCTTGATAAAATCCCAATTTATGTCTCATAATTACTGTG
>NC_089741.1:47291857-47306857 GCF_040412425.1 Macrobrachium rosenbergii
TCTCTCTCTCTCTCCAACAAACACATTGCCTCGACCGGGCAAAAGCGATTATCAGATTGAAATTTCGCAATCAATCACCTCGGTTAGCTAGTTACATTCACACTCCTGCGCTGGAACAATAATTTATCACCCAGGAATCCCAACCCCCGCCCGCCCCCCCTCCTCTTTGACTGATGACTGTGGTGGGCGCGGGGTGGGGGGGAGGGGGATGTACGTAAAAAATCTGGTAATAGAAATATGATGATGCTGAAATGAGAGAGAGAGAGAGAGAGAGAGAGAGAGAGAGAGAGAGAGAGAGAGAGAGAGAGAGAATGTCAGTTAAAAATCGTGTTAATAGTAAAAGAATGATGCAACCGATTGCTGAGAGAATGTTACTTGACAATGGAAGGAAAATTGTGTTGTTGACGGATGGAAGTATACTAGCTTTAAAAAATCACGTTAAGTCAAATGGAATGATACACAGAAAAATGACGACTTCTAAACCTTTTCTGTGGAAAATTATCTTCCGATGGATAAAGATTTCGACATTCAGCGCTAAGATTGAAAAAGAATACCTTCATATCCTTCAGGAGTCTCGCAAAGCAGATACTTCAGCGTGGCTAACTAGTTGCATAAATTTATTGAGACAATGTCTTCCTCTGCATAATACAGTAGTACTTGGGCTTGAGCCAAAACAGTTATTATTATTATTATTATTATTGTTATTATTATTATTATTATTATTGTTATTATTAAATACAACAATCAAATCAAGTTATTGTTATTATTATTATTGTTGATGTTATTAATTAATTATAAAGTTCTCAAGCGAGATTATATTATTATTATTATTATTATTATTATTATTATTATTATTATTATTATTATTATTATTATTATTATTATTATTATTATTATTATTAGTAGTAGTAGTAGTAGTAAGTAGTAGTAGTAGTAGTAGGCACTCCAACTACACCGCATGAAAATCGGGTACTTAATTCAAAATATATGAATTAAAATATTATATCGAGACTGTACTAGTAAAACCGGAAAAAATTCCCAACCGTTAGCATCTGTCATTTCACTGTACAAAAACATCCTAAAACGAAAATTCTCAGTAGTTTGGCTGCCTCGAGTCATTAGGAGCTATTGCTAACAGTCCCGGTGGGAGACAAATTTTAAAATTTTTTTACCAGATAATTAAAAAAAAAACAAAAAAAAAAACGATAAGACTGACTATTAAACTAACCTCTGCAAGGGGCCAATAATTATAAATTAATTATTAAGAGGTTAAAAAAAGGGTACGATTTACATGTTTAAAAAAACGGTGTTTCATAACTAACGTGCAATAGACTTCGTTGCATGGAATGCAATCTGAGCATAACGTTGTCTTTCAAAGCCACCGATATGCTGTATTTCTAATAAGCCTTATACATCATTTACTAATCGAACTGCAAGGAAACGAAAGATGGAAACCTAAGCTTCTCCGAAAAACACCTTATTAGTTAAGAAAAAAAAAAAAACTCTTACGCTGCGTTTTTTCTGGATTTATTGCGAATGTTGTATAGTCCTACTACTCTTGACAGCAACTGCGACGTTTAAATAGAGATCTTGGATAATTTTATGGTTCGATTGCTACTCACTGTTCATAACTAACACGTAAATAATGGGCCGAAGTTTCTTCGGCGCAATCGAGTTTTCTGTACAGCCGCTACACCGTATAATCTAGGCCACCGAAAACAGATCTATCTTTCGGTGGTCTCGGTATTATGCTGCATTAGCCGCGGCCCATGAAACTTTAACCATGGCCCGGTGGTAGCCTATCCGATATCGTTACCAGAAGCACGATTACGACTAAATTTAACCTTAAATAGGATGAAAATGCTGAGGCTGGAGGCTGCAATTTGGTATGTTTGATGATTGGAGGGTGGATGATCAACATAACAATTTGCAGCCCTCCTAACCTCAGTTGTTACAAGATCTCTGAGGCGGAAAGAAAAAGTTTGGACAAAATAAAGTGCGGACGGACAGACAAAGACGGCGCAATAGTTTTCTTTTACAGAAAACTGAAAACACAACGTAAATGAAAAACGCTCTAGGATGCCTATTTTCACTTCGGACCAAAAGAAGATGCGTTGCGCAAGAAAGCAGGAATAGCGGAATATGTTACGGACTCAGGGCAGCAAAGTATTATGTTAGCTAAATCACTGGAAAAATATTGCCATTAAGTTAGATAGATTGGAACAATTCCAGAGTAAAAATATTTATACAAATGATAAAAACGATTTAATTACCACGGATTACTTATACAGGCTACAAGATAGGACCCAGAAATGCAGGTTTACTCGTATACAATTTGGAAACATTAACAAAACACTAAAAAATGCCGATCAGAACGACGTCTTTATCACCTTTCTGGGTATGTGTGTGTGTGTGTGTGTGTGTGTGTGTGTGTGTGTGTGTGTGTAGAGAGAGAGAGAGAGAGAGAGAAAGAGTACTCCAAAATATTTATATTCAATTTTGCAACCAACGTTCATCAAGCCAGCGAAACCCATAATTGGCCTCGGGTGGTCGGAGCGACGTCGTGCAAAGTGGCTGAGCCAAAGGGCCACCAAGATCCCTTAGGACCGAGGGGGGTTAAGGTCCCTTAGGACCATCTGGGGTTAGTTGATTCTCTCTCTCTCTCTCTCTCTCTCTCTCTCAACTCAATGACCTTCCCATCTCCCTCTTCACCGACGACCAAATGTGAAGCGAACCAGCCCAAGTGGGACACTTATGGGAAACAAGAACTTGAAGGCGTGTGAAGCATGGGCGTCCACTAAAGAGTGAGGCGTTTTCTATATTAAAGAAAACGGGAGTCGTCTCTCTCCCTCTTTAGTTTCCCATGGGAATTCTTGGATAAACTGCTTGTTTTATTTTTATTTGGTTGTTTGTTGTGAAAATATTGTGGTTATTTGTTATAAATTGATAACAAGTAAATATATTAAAACAATAAAAGAAATTGGCTGCCACTAATGCAAATATAAAATTAAACTCGAGGTGATTAACACTAAATATAATACTGTATATATATAATGTTCAAAAAGATTGGTTGGCATACGCACATGTATAGTCTATGAAATCACAGAGAGAGAGAGAGAGAGAGAGAGAGATTTCGAAAACAACAAGGACAAAAAGCTTTAGTACCAGAAACAAATTACTTCCAAAACCTACAGTTTAGACTTGAAGCCAAATTAATCAGATCACCGGAATCACTTTAAAAAACGGAGGTCCGGCGCTGAGATGAATTACTGAAGAAAAGAAAAAGAAGAGAAGATGGGGGGAAGGGGAATGATGGTGAGGGGAAAGGGTGAGGAAGGAAGCCCAGGGAGGAGGAGGTGTGGGGAAAAAGAGGATTAAGATGAGGAGGGGGGGAAGAGGGGAGGGGAGGAGAGGGGAGGGGAGGGAGGAGGAAGAAATGGAGCGTGATGTAAGGAAGGGACGAGGACAGTGATGGGCCTGAAAGGAAATAGATAAGAAAAGGGAAACAAGAGAGAGAAGCAAGAGAGAGAGGAGAGAGAGAGAGAGAGAAAAGCAGGGTGAAGAAGGAGCAAGATGACATGGAAAACATAATCTAATCATGTACCCAGAGACTGAACAGAAGCCATAACACAAGAAATACAGAAGAGAGGAGAGAGAGAAAGAAGAGAGAGAGAGGAAAAAATGAAAAATAGGATGAAGAATGAGCAAAGACATATGACATAATCTAACAAGAAATAAACACGAGAAAGTGGAAGGAAAAGGGAATAGAAAGGGGAGAAAGAGGAAGCAAGGAAGCAACGAGAAGGGGGGTGGATGGGGGGGGGCACAAGAAAGGCGGGGATTGGCTACTTAATGACACGTGACCGATACGATATCCCAATTATGAAAGCTTAACGACTGGGAAGGAGAGCGGCCGACTAATCCCCAGGAATGATGTGCGGCTTGTTTCGGCGCCGCTGAAAAGCCATTTCTTACCCCATCGCTTTTTATGCTGTAATAAACTGGATGCCGGGGATGGGGAGATGGGGCGACTAATTGATGGGAAAATTTCATCCAGGAGGGCCACTCGGGGATGCCGACTTCCCATCGCTCGAGGTTGTATATTCATTTTGTATAATGCACTTGGCTGGGTGTATGTATGTTAACCAGTTTTCTGCACTACGAGTGTATATTAATATATGGAAGCGAATGCTCGTAAATGACACATCTGCCTCAGTAACATAGTTACACAAACACAAACACACATACCAATATATATATATACTCTGTATATATACAGTGAGTGTATAAGTTGGGCAAAACACGCTGGTATGCAGGGCAGTTAGCCTGACCAGGTAATTCCTTAGGTACAGTGGTACTCAGGTTCCAACTTCTTATATGACTTGTGTGGCTTGGTTGGTGGCAGTCTAGTCTTTCAATTGAAAGACACAGGTTGATCCTGATGTAGGTCAGAAATTTATTTCTATTTCCACACATAATCATGTCTTGATTATTTCATATAATAATATATATATATATATATATATATATATATATATATATATATATATATATATATATATATATATATATATATATACTCTATATACACACACACACACACACACACATATATATATATATACATATACAGTGTATATGTCAAGGCCTTATACATATTTCAAACAAAATACTAAACGCACTCCCACATGTAAAGTTGCACATAAGACTCTATATTCAAAACTCCCCATAATTGCCATCTTTTCCTTGTGTTGAATATTACCACAGATTCCTTCTCTCTATCTCTAATTCCTCTTTCATACGAGCGCTCATACAATACCCAAACATGTGACGCAAGAGAACAAGTTCTTTCCAGTACAGGAATTCGACTGAAAGTGCTTAATCAAATACTTAAGCAAATATTTAATCAAGCTTATCAATCTATTAATTTTTCTTTTTAATACGTTGTATCTCTTCTTTCTGTATTCTCTCTACCTCTTCTTACTACTTCCTAATGAACACCATATTCTTTGGAGAAAGCTTGAATTTCAAGTCATTGGCCCCTTTATTATTATTATTTGAATAATAATAATAATAATAATAATAATAATAATAATAATAATAATAATAATAATAATAATAATACTGAAAGCAATTGCTTTCACTTTAATTAAACAATGCAAATACACGACAGAACCATGGATCTGCTCTCACCTATCTATAATGTCTAAGTCCAGAAACAAGCTGAAAACAGAATTCATAAAAGTCACAGATAAAATGCAGTATTTTTATTCCTTCCGTTGTCTCAATCCAGTACAGGTGGGGTTCTCCAGGCAAAACTAAACTAATTGGCTATCCAAAAAACATATTGCAACTAAAATGTCGTTATTTTTATATACTATATATATATATATATATATATATATATATATATATATATATATATAACTCTTTGTATATATAATGTGTGTGTGTGTGTGTGTCACTCCATACGCGCGTATGTATGTATTCATGTAAACATGTGTATATAAATAAATGTATATACATGTATGTATATAAATTTTTACGTCTTATGCATCTGTATGTATTTATGTATACATATTGTATGTATATATATATTTATATTATATATATGTATGTATGCATATGTGTATATATATACATACATACATATACATATATTATATGTATATATATATACTATATATATATATATATATATATATATATATATATATATATATATATATCAAATAGTAAACACTAGAGTTCACATGAACCTTCATACCAGCAAATCCTTGGCAATGCAATCAATTAACGCATTCATTCCTGTCGTCTAACTCACGGCATCAAACTCCATTTAGATGATTATTCTGCAGAGAGAAATTCAAATTCTAACATTTTCTAAAATCGAGTCACGTCAAAAGCTCTCTCTACGTGTGCCCTGAGAATGGAAACAGAGAACAATAAATAAGCATTGAAAGCGAACAAAGACTAATATGCACGCTTTTTCGCCTATTTCTCATTTCACTCAATATGCTTGTACGATTATTATTTGGGTGTTGGAATGGTTATCTTGACCTCATCGTTACTTGAATAAGCATTTAAATTAATATAATCTTCAATTATACATTCCATTTGCATATACTTGCTTAGCTGGTTAAGTGATTTTACTTTGTCGCATATTACGTCAATGTACATTTTTTATTATTTCAATTCCATCAAATTCATCGGTATATAATATATATATATATATATATATATATATATATATATATATATATATATATATATTACATATACATATATATATATATATATATATATATATATATATATATATATATATATATATCGTATTTCACATACAAATGTGGCAAACTCTTCATGTCTACATCATCACCGTAAGAGGCTATATGAGGAGCTTAAAGAGGGCGCGAAGCCGCAAAGGAGACTGTGATGGGTGATCCAATCCCAGATGTAAATATAAGAGGCGATTAGGGATTAGTTGATTAGACGCAGCACCGATACCATTGTGCCTCGGAACACATGTTATCTTTTGGACAGTCCTCGGATTGTAGGGGAGTCAGGGTCTCTCTCTCTCTCTCTCTCTCTCTCTCTCTTAATATATGTATATAATACATATGTGTATATATACATACACACACACACACACACACACACACATATATATATATATATATATATATATATATATATATATATATATATATATATATATATATATAATGCTACATCCACAGTATATGATTTCAACATCGTGATATATATAGCGGTAATTTCAACATTGTGATGTCACCATAGCGGTGATTTCAACATCGACGATATATCACCCATAGTGTTGATTTCAACATCGCCGATGTCCACCCAGCGGTGATTTCAACATTGTGATGTCCACCTGCGTGGTGATTTCAACGTCAGTGTCCACCCACAGCGGTGATTTCAGCATCGTGATGTCAACGCATGGCGGTGATTTCAACATCGATGCCACCCACAGCGGTGATTTCAGCATCGTGATGTTCCACCCACAGCGGTGATTTCAACATCGTGATGTCAACCCATGGCGGTGATTTCAACATCGTGATGTCCACCCACAGCGGTGATTTCAACATCGTGATGTCCACCCACAGCGGTGATTTCAACATCGTGATGTCCACCCACAGCGGTGATTTCAACATCGTGATGTCCACCCCACAGCGGGATTTCAACATCGTGATGTCCACCCACAGCGGTGATTTCAGCATCGTGATGTCCACCACAGCGGGTTTCAACATCGTGATGTCCACCCACAGCGGTGATTTCAACACCGTGATGTCCACCCACAGCGGTGATTTCAACATCGTGATGTTTCATCACCGGCGGTGATTTCAACATCGTGATGTCCACCACAGCCAGTGATTTCAATCGTGATGTCCACCACAGCGGTGATTTCAACATCGTGATGTCCACCGGTGATTTCAAAATCGTGAGCGGTGATTTCAACATTATGATGTCCACCGCAGCGATGAGATTTCAACATAGTGTGATGTCCACCTATAGTAGTGATGATTTCAACATCGTGATGTCCACCCATAGCAGTGATTTCAACATCGTGATGTCCACCTATAGTAGTGATTTCAACATCGTGATGTCCACCCATGGTAGTGATTTCAACATCGTGATGTCCACCCATAGCGATTTCAACATCGTGATGTCCACCCATAATAGTGATTTCATCATCGTAGTAGTGATTTCTACATCGTGATGTCGACCCATAGCAGTGATTTCCAACATCGGAATGTTCAGTTCACCAAAAGCAATGATTGCGTTAAAACTTGGCTAGAATGATGAGGAATTCAAATAGCTTTTTGGCAGCAATAGCAAAGATCTCTAAAAAATCCTACTTTTGTCATCAACACACTAGCTATTATTACAATTGTACATTCTAAACTCCCTTTATCATCCCAATAAATCCATGTCGTTTTATAACTACCATTACTGTTATTATCATAAGATTTAAAAGAACTTTCTTGTGTAAATTTTTCAAGTATATTGTAACAAAAATAAAAGCTTTTAGATTCTGAAGGTTATTGCCCCCTTAAGAGGGATCTTTTTGTCTGCTGCATTAGTCACAAAGTGAGTGTTCTTTGTATTCCATCATCATTACTATCACCATTATTATTCATGAATTAAAATTCACAATTTTTAATATAAAAAAAATAATTTTAAAATATAGCAATCAATTTCATCAACTGAGAATCATCCTTTTCTACTGCTTCACCAAATACATATAGGCCTATCAATCAATATGGATGCAATTCATCAAATCTACAAGTGACCGGCGACAGCTCTCTCAAAAATTGTCCATAATGTATTCATGGATAAAACCAACACATACTTGAAAAATTTTAACTCATAAATAAGGAAAGTGAAACGATAAGGAGTTATTTTCCCCCCCTCACGACTACTGGAAAGAAAAATGGCTCTGTTCTTCATTACCAAATGCATGGAATTAATACGGCACATAAAAGGAATACGCTGCAATTTTTAAATGTTTTTCTTAGCGTACATCACGAAAATGAATGGTGTTCTTTTTCTCATGATACTCTTTAATAAATTGTCTTCCACACACTCAGAAGTACAGGCGATTAAGAAATTGTTTCAAAAATCAGAGACGGAACAAACCAGCACATGAAGTGAAAAGTTTGACTGAAAATAAAAATCAACCATTCCACTCAATATCCTTCCCATAGCCGCCTGACATGGACTGTCGTATATCATCTGAGGTACAACGTCATTGTTTCATAATGAAGTATAAAACATGTTAACAGCCTTATCATTATTTCTTTCTGTGAAATAATAACCTGAACAAACAGATACATAAGAAACAAATACCCAAACAGAAGCAATCAGAATATTTTTGCTGGAAAAAATTAAAAATGTACAACAGCAAAAGTTTTTAAAAGAAGATAAGAAGGAAGTGTAACAAAAGCTGAAATTACATAAAAAAAGAAAAAAGCATATACAAAAGGGGGTTAGAAACCCCATTTACATCCCATTACCAAAACCTTATGATGTCTTCCCTCCCTGAAACACGAGGGGTCCTTACCCCCAGCAACCGTTACCTCCCTAGCTCTCCCCTCCTCTTTACCTAGTTCCCCCCTCCCCTCGCCCCCCGCCCAACAAAACTCAACTCCCAAGTGAGCATGAGGATGCTACACCCTATAACAAAAGACTCGCCCCGTGGTTCTCTGTCCCCGTTCCCCCCCGGGTCCCAACAATAGCCCGGGATGTACTTTTGAAGCTACCACGGGATTAAGAACTGAATTTGGCCATCCAAGAGTAAACATTAGGCCCCAACACCCAATCCGCTTAGCTCATCCAGAGTTGCCAAAACTCGTTGGTTTATCTTTTCCTTAAAAAAAATCTGGTTAGGGGGAGGAGGAGGAGGGGAGGAGGAGAAGAATGCAAGGGGAGAGGTGATAGAGAAAGATACAGTAAGTAAGGGGGAAAGAGCCAAGGGTAGATCGGTGGCAGAAAGGCAAAAAAAAAAAAAAAAAAAAAAAAAAAAAAGCAAAGCAAGAGGTGATGAATGACTGATTGAAATTTCTCAATGAAAAGGTCTTGCAAATTACTATAGTACTATTTAAGAGTAATGATTACGGCTACTACGTTTGACAGCTACTATACGTTTCGAACGAAAAAAGGAAGAAATACACTGGGGCATTTGCGAAGCTGATTACGATGCAGTCATGCACAGGATAGAAAAACGGCCCTGCGCTGTTTATCCCTAACATCAAAGCTTTCGCACAAACCCCCGTAATAAGAAAAAGAGGTAATCTCTCTCTCTCTCTCTCTCTCTCTCTCTCTCTCTATAATATAAATGAGACCTTCTTTTCTCCAAAAAGAATAGGGACATTGATTTCGGATATAGTTGTCAACTTCAGAGTGATTTTCTGGACTCAAATAATTACAAGTCAGTAGTAGTGTTTCAAATTCCTATAAATCTTGGGAAGATGTTCGAATGTATACATTAAAGGAGTAATTATGCAATAACGAGAGTTGGTGGGCAATGAATGACTTTGTCTCAGAGCACGATCAAATTCTTTCTTTACAAAAATGTTTCTGCGCAAGAGCAACATTCGCACTTAACTCGAAAGTCTAACCTGACCTAAGTTCTTCATCGTTATATTATTCGTGGGCAATAATCATTAGGCACGATTTTTATTTTAATAGAATGGTAAGCGAATCATGCAGCTGACTGACTTTCTCGGTAACGCGGAATCTAAATGATTTAATAATATCATATAATAATTTTACATATTATCCAGGGCTCAATATACTGGAATATAGCTAGCTGGAAAATTTAACAGCATGTTACTGCAACGTATAAGAGTTATGGATCTGATATTGCTATCACATTAATAGTAGAATAAATGATGGCCTAGTAGATTATAACCACGAAATGTCAAAGTTCAAGGTCACAGTGAAGCTAATGGTGATCTTGTCACTTAAAAGTATATTAAGCAAACTAATAACAATTGGAGGCCTAACATCCAATTACGTATATTTCAGACCACATTAATTCGATCAGGAGAGAAACCAGGAAACACTATTCAAGAAGACAGTTAATTACTGGGCATGGCTGAAAGACAAATGGTCAAGTTTCTATTTCTGGCGCAGAAGCTGCGTGTAATGGCGGAGATATGCTCTGGGTTTTTGTTTCTTCTTGTTTGCTTTGTGTAATTATTGAAGTGTTGTTTCTCCTTGTTTCTTTGTGTAATTATTGAAGTATTTTCACTAGTTAGCATCAAAGATATATTTACGATGGTAAATTCCGTTGGCATCTAAATGATGAGAGAAATCATAAAACAAGCAAGCGGCTTTCCCATTGGTTCCACTAACTTGTGGAGTTTCTGAAATGGGCCAATCAGGGAGCAGGAAGCTTCCTGGGGATTCAACTCAACATAAACAGGGAGATACACCGCAAGAAACAACATTGTGAAATAACAGATGATATCTAGAAAAATTAGGCAAACAACCTAATCTCAAAAACAGCCAAACAACATTTTTCAATGTTTTCATAACTCTCTGTATATATATATATATATATATATATATATATATATATATATATATATATATATATATATATATATATATATATATATATTACACATGCAATGAGCCTTCACATTCTGTATTTGCGTGTGTAACCCCAATGATCTACCGATTTGCCTGTGCTTAGTGATGTTTCGCTTGGATTGGTCTGTGTAGAGTTAGATTTTCAAGCTAGGATAAGATTTTGGTTTTATATGAAAACCAAACAGTTATGCTTTAAGGCAGTATGCTTGAAAAAGTAAAAATTATTAATAAATAAATAAATAAATAAAATAAAAATGGGAACTGAAATTAGCAGAGAACAAAAATAGTTAATATACTGCATTAAAAATATTCTTCCAAATTATACTTTAATGGATAAATAATTCTTTTGCGCCATATTAAACAATAATAAATTGACCTTTAATAGCATATAATTCAATTGTGTTTCTGCCAGTCTTTACAAAGTAAAACATTAGGCGAAAATTTTACAAATATCCCTGAATCTATCTAAAAAAAACTGCTTAGTGATCGGTCGTTGTAAAGTCAAATTTCATTTTGGAATACTTATCTTGGTTATAATTTTTAAGATGATTAGTTGTCATTTGTTGCAGGCTGTTAAAAAACCGAAATAATAAAAAAGGTGGAAATTACCAGTTAAAATGAACCAAAGACAAACATTTCTAAACTTAGGTGTAAGAAAATATTCAGCAGAAATTAAGTGAAGGAAATATATAATGTTTTGGCACCGTGCTAAATAACGATAAATTGCCTTCCCAGTGATACTGTACATAGTTTAACACTACAAGTGCTTGCCACTGCGTATAAAAGCATATTATTGTCAAATTTGGCGGTATGGGTACACCATAAAATTATGTATTAAAAATTAGATTCATTTGTCATACCGGTAACTGCCGTCATTTATGGCATAGGGACAAAACATGATGTACCTTTACCTAATTTTTTACGTAAAATTGTTAACAATCAGGAAGCAGTGAACTTGAACAAAGTATGTTCATAATGTACTCAATATATAACGAAGAAAATGCATTTTCAATATCATTTAGAAAAAAAATTGACAGGGTTCTCTTATTTTCATTCTATCTCATATGGGGCGGATTACTTTTGTTTTACAACAGAGTTTGTCTGATTTGGAAGCCTACACAGTATGTAATAACAGGTATTATTATTATTATTATTATTATTATTATTATTATTATTATTATTATTATTATTATTATTAAAACATAGTAGATTACCAACACCAGTATGAAAACTTATAATAGAGAGACATGCAACAGTACTGGACAATCCGAAGAGGATGTATTCGTTAACCTACGGGTTACATATGCGGATTTTCATAAAATAGCAGCAGAATTAAGAATGTCTTAAGGAAAAACACACAACGGGTTCATTTATTCATTATACTAATAATTCTGTTAGGAAGACAGCAGTATTTTAATAATAAAACGCTTGACCAGGAGAGAGAGAGAGAGAGAGAGAGAGATGCTTGACCCAACACAGTATTAATCTTACTACTTACTGATGCCTAATATCCAGATAACTAAACAAGAGAGTCGAAGCGACAACAGCGGGGCGGGGCAGGGGAGAGGGAGGGAGGGGAGGAGGAAAGTGGGAGGGTAGGTGGAGGAGGAAGAAAGAGAGATAAAGCTTTGCTTCCTTTTTTTCTTAAGCCAATAAGGATGAACAGCCCGGCCCCATGAGCCTATTACTCGACCATATGGAGTCCTCAGATTCTCTTAAGCCAATCAGCTGACCATCTCTTATCCCCAAATCCCGTATGACAAGCCGAAATACTCCCCCATTCTCTCTCTCTCTCTCTCTCTCTCTCTCTCTCTCTCTCTCTCTCTCTCCTCGAGCAACCTCTGGTACTCTGCATATATTATCGTTCTTGCTTCTCCACGGGTTGGAGGGATGGGTGGTGGAGGAGGAATGGGTGGTTGGGGAAGGGGTGGGGTGGGGTAGGGGAGGGGGTGGGGGAGTGAATCAGGGCTTATACAGGAACGAGTCCTGAGGGATAGCGAGGAAAAGGGGGTGGGGGTGTGGGTGGTTAATGGATAAGGGTTTGCAGATGATAATATAATTATCGTTATATGGCTTTGTGCCATAAAAACTGATAATATATTCATTTTTGGAATGCACCAGCTGTTTCAATAGTAATGATAATAATTATAGTCTTTATTGTTGTTATTATTATTAGTATTATTATTAAAAACTGATGATACATTCATCTTTGGAATGCAGCCGCTGTTTCATTAGTAATAATAATAATTATAATCTTTACTTATTATTAATATTAAACACTGACAATATATACATTTTTGGGATGCAGCAGCTGTTTCAACAGTAATAATAATAACTATAATCTTTATCATTATTTAATATTAAAAACACACATGTTCCAAAAAAGAACAAGGAGCAGTCGAAAATTTTTTAATCTTAGGAACAAAGCCAGCTTAGTCTGACGAGAGCAAAACAAAAATGCTCCAATAAAATTTCTTAGTGTTTGCTTTAAAAGATCCCAAATATCCACATGATGCAAATATCGACTGAAGGCACAGGAAATTTTTAAAAGGAAACGACGGAGTACCTAATACTTCCGTGTGTTTTACACACCTTCAGGCCAGAAGATGTGTAAAATACGCTACAGTGCTTGGCAATTGGTCGTTTCATTTAAAAAATTTCCTATGCCTTCAGCCTATTATTACACTTTACTGAGGCTGTAATCTAGTTCGCTAACTAATTTAATATCAAGTAACAGCTTCAGTCTTGATCCACCTTCCCTGAGTACTCGTTAAAATCCCAAGTAAAATTCTGGCGCCTTCTTATGACAGCCCTTATTTAAATAATATTTTAATATTTTGTTAGCCTGGTTTGTGCAACTGATCATGAAATGTGGCATGCAATGCATAGTTAGTGTTCACATTCTGAATAAAACTAAGTAAGCCTAATATTTTGAGCCAGGCAAAAACAGTAAAATAGAATTGCACACTGATCTGTAAGAATATAAAGATTCAACCATTGCCAGGGAAGAGCTCAGTACCACCAAAATTGGAAAAGTCAGCAAAATCTTTCAAACGAGAAAAAGGCACAAATATATTAACCGTGATTCTATAAAATTATTAAAGTTACGGAAGAAGAAGCAAAAGCAATGATCCTATTAAACGATAACCTGACAAGTTTAGTACAAAGTCTGATAGCTGTATCGAATCACAAATCACCTTTGCCTGGACCATGAAGCCGCTTAAAACGGAAGCAAGTTCAACATTGTAAAAAAAAAAAAAAAAAAAAAGGAGGGAGAGAGGCATACTGCGGAAGAAGCAACTACACTACCTCTGATAACAGAGATTATATATTTAGGTTTGATGTCATATTACATAAAAATGATCACTTCCACTCAGACAAAATTTATGCCTCATTGCTGCTAACTTGAAAAGTAATGACGTGACATATCTCTTGCAAATAACACAGATACTTAAAATGCAGATCATTAAAATGATATGTTGGTGAGGTACCATTTAGTGTAAATTTTCCAGCTAACTATATAACCACGATCATAACCCGGCCATTAAATATCTAACAAACAAAAACATGATTTTTTTAGTTTTGCATTTTTCACATATTTCTACAGCCAACTAGAAAACTATATGTGAATATGTATTATAATTTTCATATCTTATTTTATTTTTTCTTTATTTTACTGATATTTCAACTCAAAAATTTTGAAGTTTTCGACCGTAGCTGTCAGTCTGCAAGTAACTTTGCAGATATATTCAATTAAGTAACTATGCAGATACGTTCATCAGGTGATCATCAAATACTTAGCAACATTTTGGGGGAAACTGACTCAGAACTGACCATTTGTTGTCTTGGAAACCGACATGACTCAGACCCGATTTC
>NC_089741.1:47309357-47316857 GCF_040412425.1 Macrobrachium rosenbergii
TAGTCCCTTTTACAGACACATATGTAATTCTAATAGCCACAATGCCCTCTTAACTACTCGAATTCTTCTTTTTTTGGATATGTTGTAACTACAAAGCCGAAAATATCAGACGGAAGAAATTGAAGAGCCTGTGAATAGCGGTCTAGCGAGAGTCAGACCCGCGTTACCATATTCACAGGAGGTCACGTTACCCGACCTTCTCGCGACCGCTATTCACGGGCTCTTCAATTTCTTTCCGTCCGGATATTTTAATTACAACATATCAAAAAGCATAAAAGTCAGAATTATTATATACATACAATATATATATATATATATATATATATATATATATATATATATATATATATATATATGCTATATATAATATATATATATTTATACACATACATACATATATATGTATATATATACATACATACATACATACATACATACATATATATATATATATATATATATATATATATATATATATATATATATATATATATATATATATATATAATATACACTCTGCACTCTTAGAAATATAACCCCTCCTTTAGAACCACTGACGTCCTAAAACTCACGCACCGAGCTTCTTTCGATCAAGGGGCCATCCAGCTCCCCATCCCACTCCCCCAACATTCTCCGCCCTCCTCCTTATCCTCTTCCTTCCTCCTGCCATAGGACCAGTGATCCAAATCCCGAAAGGCGATGAAGGGATCCGAAAACTGACTTTCTTTTTTTTCTTTTTCCTTTCCCTCTTTCTCTCTCTCTCTCTCTCTCTCTCTCTCTCTCTCTCTCTCTCTCTCGTTCTTTCACTGGCTTTTATTTCTTTCGGTAGGTGGTCAGCAACCAAGCTTGAAACTTGCCCACCGCCCATAAAACCTACGAGGGATATTTTTGCCACTGTGCTCCAAATCTTACGCTCTCCTCTCTCTCTCTCTCTCTCTCTCTCTCTC
The DNA here is from genome assembly GCF_040412425.1 of Macrobrachium rosenbergii. Taxonomy (NCBI): domain Eukaryota; kingdom Metazoa; phylum Arthropoda; class Malacostraca; order Decapoda; family Palaemonidae; genus Macrobrachium; species Macrobrachium rosenbergii. The sequence goes on from NC_089741.1 coordinate 47,310,305, forward strand.
TCTCTCTCAGACGAATGCGTGAATCGTAGTTTCTTATTATGATGCAATTACCTATTTGTTTCTCTGTCTGTCTGTCTGTCTGTTCTCAAGGATTTTAAGAGTTATTTATCACCTTGTTTTTAAACTGGACATGAAAAGTAAAGGCAGCATTGAAAAAGTCAGAAAAATATTAACATAGAGATTTAAAGAACACTGCAATTATGATTTAAACAGTCAGTCTTATTTACGACAGTAAGACTGGTAAAATATAAGACTGTCGAAAGTTCTAAAATAATAATAATAATAATAATAATAATAATAATAATAATAATAATAATAATAATAATAATAATAATAATAACCCGTTCAACTAAAAAAAAAGAACACCAGAAAAGGAATGAAAAGTCAAGACTACTATTCTATTCAGAACAGATGCTTGACTGACTGATTTATATCAACCTGGCGAAAACCTTGACAGCGCAACAATACATTTCATTTCCCTTATTTTACGATTTTCTTCCTCCTTAACTATTCTGTGTTTCTTATTGAATTTCTTTTACGATACCTTTCACACTATTCCAAATTTTGATTGTTCAATACTTACCCCATTTTCTTTCATCTCCCTCTCTCCTTCCACCATCTTTTTCACCTGACGCTTTTCCTCCAGGTTGATTTATTCTCATCTACGTCATATTTAATAATCTACTTTTCCTCCAGCTGTATTTATTCTCATCTCCATCATATTTAATGATAATCTTTCTTTCATTTATTTCCTTTTACCTCTATCTGACTTCATTCCTTCATTTTCTTGCATATATAAATCTTTCTTCTTCGTCTGTCATCTAAACTCTTTCCTACCTCTTCAATTTTCCCTCACTTCCATTCTCGCTCATCTTCTCCCATTCCTCCGTTTATCGCATCTTCCCTCCACACCAGTTTCTTCATCACTTCCTTCTCCCTTCCCCCCCCCCCCACCAACAATAATTGATTAATAAATCATAAATATCGGTTAATCGGGGAAGAGAGATTTGTTGTTAGATAATATTAACAATTAGATATTAACAATGCTAACGACGTCGTTTACGGCGATTTGGTCGTTAGAGACGACGGGCAGAACGACTATATATATTGATTATCGCCACATCACACCCGCGTACTGCAAGATTTGCTGAATGAATATTTACAGAGACACAGAATTACTAAAATTGATTGTTTCCAGTTTCTTAATACTCTCACAATGCTCTAGACATCAGTAGCACACACATATATATATATATATATATATATATATATATATATATATATATATATATATATATATATATATATATATACATGTATGTATATATATGTATGTATGTATATATATATATATATATATATATATATATATATAAAATGCATGTGAGTGTAGACAATAAATAGTAAGGAGCATATGAACGGCATATATATATATATATATATATATATATATATATATATATATATATATATATATATATATATATATATATATATATATATATATATATATATATATATATATATATATATATATATATATATATCAGGTAGACAAAACAAGGGAGAAAGCACGATCGACAGAAAAAAATACATATGAATAACCAATCCTTTTAATTCCCATTCTTATACAAACGTGCAACTGAGATGGAACAAATTATTTATTATTATTTCATCAATCTCCAGAATACGCTGAGAATATAAAAAAAAAATATTACCCTCCAAGGTAAGCCTCTACTGCACCGGATACCGATATGGGAAGAAAGTGTAAAAGGAGAGTGAAAAATAACCAGTAAAGATTAGCTACCAGAGGAAAATAATAAACAGTGTGAAACCAGTGCAAGAGCAAAGGGGAAAATTAACATAAAATCATTAATTTTCGATAAGTTTGGAGTTCATGTGGTTATGGAATTTCTCTGCAAAAAGAAAAAAACAGATGATGTACATGATTATTTAATAAAATTACTGAAACACGCAGTGTATGTAAAAATGCATCAAAGAATTGTCAGGTAATCATTCATCTTTGTAGTTTGCTCAATAGTTATCTAAAGCCCATGGCGTTACAAGTAATTACTTTATATTTAAGGAAGGAGCTTGAGCAATAAGAAGACTTTAAAAATACATTTTGACCAAATTTGTAAAGGCATTTAAGATCGGGATCTTTTTATATTACAGTGCATTTTGTTCTTATAGAACAAGGTTTTACACCACAGAATGCATATGTATGAAATAAAACAATAGTTTATCAATGTATCACATTTAATTATCAAAACAGCCACCAGAAGAAAATTTTGATCATTTAAAAACAATTCTGTCATATTTTCAACTATCTGTCATCTCGTAAAGCATTTTTGATATACCGATCAGATTCTAAGTCCAAAATGAAGATGCCCTAACCCTACCTCGAGACAGCACGTAACGCTCCTAGGGTCGGGACTTGCCGTCTCTTCTTTGTTATATTGTAAGGATACCGTACATTTAAAATAATACTTCTGTAGCAGACCAGAAATTTGAATACAAAGATTGCCGTAACGCTGTGCAGAGATACAAAGGACGGAGAGAAAAAAATGAAGAAATGGATACCGAAAAAGATAAAAAAAAAAATCTCCCTAGGTATTTTAAAATCCCTAGCAGGTCAGCTTAAAAGATCGTAAAAATTCCATAAAAATATTCCCCCGTTCTCCCCAGAATTTACATTTTTTTTTTATTATTCTTCCAAGCAGGGCATATACCTTGGGGGTAAGAAGGAAGTGGGGAAAATGGTGGTGGTGGTTGGGGGGGTGGGTGTGTCAGAGGTGTAGGGCAAAGGGAGGGGGAGGGGAGGGTAAGCAGGAAGGCAGGTCAGAAAAGAACTGGTAACAATATAAGATACGCCAAAAAGGAATTTCTCCATTTATGAAGTTTCTGTCTGACTGTCTGCCGTAGCGTCCGCCGAGATTTGCTGGAAAGGGGGTGGTGATAAAACTTACATAAAAAGAAAAACTTCCATATGAAAAAACTTCACGGCCATCTACGGTCTCAAGTTTCATTTTCTTTCTATTAATCCATAGTATCATTTGTATAAGTTCCTCGGCTTTTTTCGTTCTGATTTCCGAAGGATGAGAAAGCAAAAGAACGATTAAAAAAAAAGTATTAATGTATAAAACTCAGAATGAGTAGAAGAGAAAAACGAAAAAAATAAAAAAAGGCAGAAACCGGCTATTCAGAAATCAGATTAATAAAACAAACGCATGAAATACAACACCAGTTTTTCCGTCTCTCTCTCTCTCTCTCTCCGCCCCCGAAAACGTACTAAAAGCAGCGAAAAGGGACGAAAGGCCAAGAAGAAGAAGAAGAAGAAGAAGAAGAAGAAAGAAGAAGAGGAGGAAGAAGAAGAAGAAGGTGAAGGAGAAAAAGAAAAGAAAAAAATGTAATTTTTGTGAGGTTAGGAGATGAGGGGAGGGGGAGCAGGGATGGATGGATCGAGGAGGGGGAGGAGGAGGAGGAGGAGAAGGAGGAGGTAAGGAGGGAGGAGGGGAGTCTGCCAGGAAGCTGGTAGTATCGGGAATGAGCCCCTTCCATTAGTCACATCGATCTCAGCAAGCTTTTAGTGCGGCCAAGGAGGCCTAAGGCACAGGCAGGTTACGCGCGCCATTTTAGGCCTTTTGCCCTCGTGACTTAGAGATCATCCGACGCAGAGGGCGGCCGTGCCCTTCTCGCTTCGTCGAGAGAGAGAGAGAGAAAGAGAGAGAGAGAGAGGATGGTAAGGGATGAGGAATGGTGAGGGGGAGGGACGTGGAGGAGGAGGAGGAGGAGGCACGAGACGGAGATACTAAAATGCAGGATAAATCCGGACGAAGTGGAGCACAACATACAGAATTATGATGCCTTGAGAATATTTATGCTTCCATGAAGAGGCATCTCTCTCTCTCTCTCTCTCTCTCTCTCTCTCTCTCTCTCTCTCTCTCTCTCTCTCTCTGGCTCTTCTACATATGCAGTCTCTAACCCTTCCTCCCACCTCTCCCTCTCTCCCATCACTATCACCAACACCACCACCACCATCCCCAACACTATCATCACCACCGCGGCTGCCACCAATCTCCTTCCTCTCTCACCCTTCTAACACCACCTTAGACTTGATACAACCTATATTTTTCCCCTTGGATAGCTTGCGGGACCGAAAGATGGATCATATAACGTGAGGGGAAGAGAGAGAGAGAGAGAGAGAGAGAGAGAGAGAGAGAGAGAGAGAGAGAGAGAGAGAGAGAGAAAATGTTACCGTAACTTTTCAAAAGATTTCTTCATTTTTTCCTATAACAATATTGACTTGCATACACCCACAACGCACTCCATTACAAGAGTCTTCTATAAAATTTTGGGTTTAAATTTTTTAATCCAAAACTGGAAACAGGATTCACGAAAAATGGCAAGATTTATCGCAGTCTCTTTTCTCCATTCGAAAAGGAGGTTGGGCAAGAATACCGTAGTTCCATAGAATGATAATAATTTCGGTATGAAGTATTCTATCTTTCGGTGGTCTCGGTATAATGCTGTATGAGCCGCGGCCCATGAAACTTTAACTACTGACCGGCGGTGGCCTATCCTATATCGTCGCCAGAAAGCACGATTATGGCTAACTTTGACTAAATAAAATAAAATCTACTGAGGCTAGAGGGCTGCAATTTGGTAAGTTTGATGACTGGAGGGTGGATGATCAACATACCAATTTGCAGCCCTCTAGCCTCAGTAGTTTTTAAGATCTGAGTGCGGACAGAAAAAAGTGAGGACAGGACAGACAAAGCCGGCACAATAGTTTTCTTTTACAGAAAGCTGAAAAACACTCTTGCTCTTGTATTTCCATCTACGGGAGTCAGTGACCTCAGAATTCATTTCAAATAATCACTCTTCCAATAAATTATTGAAATCTCAACGGCATTAACACAGAACTACTTTTATCTCTAAGTGCTCTTTGATAAGAAGCTTCTATTGATCTGGAAAATAAAAATTCGACGATTTCCACTCAACAATATGATGATATTAATGAACTTTGCCTATTGGATAATTATGAAAAATTCTTCTTCCTCTTCTCATCTATCTGATGAGGCAGACTGGCGCTAAACAACAACAACAACAACAAAACAATAACAATAATAATAATAATAATAATAATAATAATAATAATAATAATAATAATAATAATAATAATAATAATAATAATAATAATAATATAACACTCTACTGACCCAGTTCTCCCCTGTCTTATTTCTTCTTGCTTCTACTACTATACTATTACTAGTATCATTACTTCTTAGAAGATATTAAAAGCTGCCTTTCCTGACCTACATATTGTTCATCAAAGGTTCCGGTATAATAACCCCATGCAGCTTTTAATTACTACTATCATGCCTATCACCAGTAATTTCTCTGTGCAATTACTGAAGGCAACGTAATTTTTCTAAAATTTTTGTGCATTTACTACTTCTGAGTTGCACTCATACAAAAATATACAATATATATATATATATATATATATATATATATATATATATATATATATATATATATATATATATATATATATATATTTATACATATATAATATACACATATTTAGACATTTCATACACACACACATATATATATATATGTGTGTGTGTGTATATCTGCGCGCGTTGTCCGCGCTACCACAATAAAGTTTTCATTAAAAGCTTCAAAGTTTGGGTGGGAGAGAGAAAAGCCAATTTTGAAGCTGATGGGAAGGGGATACCAATATAAAACAGAGGAAGAGAAAGTGGGAAAAAGAGAGGAGAGAGAGAGAGAGAGATATATATATATATATATATATATATATATATATATATATATATATATATATATATATATATATATATATATATATATATAGAGAGAGAGAGAGAGAGAGAGAGAGAGAGAGAGAGAGAGAGAGAGGCACCAGGTACTTTTGTGAACACACTAAACCTCTAGAAAAACGGAATTTTCTAAGTCACATTCGTCCCCACTTTCAATACAGAAACTTGAAACATAACTTGGGAGTCTGATGCGACAGCAATGTGACTGAAAATTCAATGGAATTACCTGGGGCTTATGGGTAAAAATATATACACAAATGGTTTATTCTCATTTCCATATTTTTTATTTCAGTATAAAATCACCTTGAAGTATTTTGGTTTTTCACCTTCTTGTTAACTTTGCTGTGCTTTAAAACGAAGGCTTAAAATACTAAGCAAAAGATAATGTCAATTGTATGAATGGAAATCAAGAAAAATAAATAGCCGTGTTCTGTCAACGCCATTACTACTACTAATTCGTCAACGTCATTATTATTATTATTATTATTATTATTATTATTATTATTATTATTATTATTATTATTATTATTATTATAGTCTATCTGTCATTATCAGGATCATTACTGAAAACTTAAACTCCACAAAATACTTTATAACCCAAAAGTTACCATATACCATATTGTACCCTCCATATCCTTCTGGTATTCTGTTATTCTATTCTGCTATTCCTCTTCACATTTTTTTTTTTTTTCTAATTCCCTTTC
>NC_089741.1:47321857-47324357 GCF_040412425.1 Macrobrachium rosenbergii
TTAGCGTCTTTAAACCCGTCTATCAAGTTCTTTTCGGATTTCCTCTTCTTGCTTATACATCCTCTCCATCAACCTACTCCCCTTCACCCTTTCTACATGACTAAAATGTGCAACTCACGGTATGAGATGGAATAAGGCAAAGATTTAATAAAAATATTGATATCATTTCAGGATGCAAATTACCATTCACGAATACAGCTCATCTTAAAGAGAAATGGCCGAGGGGTGAAGGTGCTTTAGAATCTTCTACAATAATAAAAGTCCAAGTGGATCTTTCCTGTTTGTCCGACCCGGGGGGGGGAAAGGTTGGGGATTGGGAGGGTACAGGAGACATGACACTTCCACCCTCCTCCTGCAAACCTGTTTGTCAGCCCCAGGTGGGGGCGGGGTAGGTGGGGGATCAGGAGGGTAGGGAAGACATGACACATCCACCCTCCTCCTGCAAACCTGTTTGTCTGACCAGGAAGGGGTCAGGGTAGGTAGGGGATCGGGAGGGTAGGGGAGACATGACACACCCACCCTCCTCCTGCATACCTGTTTGTCTGCCCTGGGTGGGGAAGGGTAGGTAGGGGATTGGGAGGGTAGGGGGAGACATGACACATTCACCTTCCTCATGCAAACCTGTCTGCCCCGGGTGGGGGAGGGGTATGTAGGGGATTGGGAGGGCAGGAGAGACATGACACTTCCACCCTCCTCCTACAAACCTGTTCGTCCACCCCGGGTGGGGGCGGGGCAGGCAGGGGATCAGGAAGGTAGGGGAGAAATGACACATCCACCCTCCTTCTGCAAACCTGTTTGTTCGCCCCGGGTGGGGGAGGGGTAGGTAGGGGATCAAGAGGTTAGGGGAGAAATGACACATCCACCCTCCTTCTGCAAACCTGTTCTTCCACCCCGGTTGGGGGCGGGTTAGGTAGGGGATCGGGAGGGTAGGAGAGACATGACGGGCAGCGCCGGGTTCCAGAGCAGCGTAAAATATAATCAATAGAATTTCTCTAAGTTGTTTACATTCACGAGGCAGTGGTGTTTGTATGATTTTTTCGTCTTTCATTCGTATTAATTTTTAATTCAATTCATATCTCATCTCTTTACTATATTTTCGGGTATTTCATTTTTCTAAGTGAAGTTTTCATATGACCTTTGACATTTAAGTGTGCTCACTTGTTGAATAACACTGACAACAATAACTGTAATTATGACTGTCGTAATATAATTAATGCAAGGATTAAGGCTTTAGGATGCTCAGAAGACAAAGAGGGGTTATATTATGTCATTTGGGGTTGACCTGCTTCCCCTCCTTCCAAAATACCCTACAAAGAACTACAGCTGCAAAATCGGAAATGGAGTTTGACCACAATGGATAAATAGCAAATAAAAGAATACTGAATAACGTAAGGGGGATAAGAGAAATATATGAGCAATAAATTTAACAGACGTAATTTCTTGATAACTAAAGCACAATTTCGCTTGTCCGTCTTTTGCATGTAAACCAAAGAAGGAAACGTTAGCTTGAATTTTTCACTTTCACTACCTCTTGCAAAATCAATTTAATACCAATAAAAGGGAATACAATATAAAATGATGAGAGGACGACAGAATACGAATAGCGATAATGATTACAAAAGGGCGTAGTATTCAACAAGTAGTTTATGATGGAAAAGAGTAGAGATGTCACATTCGAAAAGCAGAAAATAAGTATGCAAAATAATGGCAAGACCATAACAATGAGTTACAAAAATGCAATTGCTGTAATATTATGAAACTCCTTCAATAAATGAAATTTCATTATCAACAATGGCAGATAGAATAGGCAAAAATTAAACCAATAGCAAGAACCCAATAGTCAGAAACGCAAACGTGTAAAAATATTATAACAAACATTAAACCTTCAAGAAGAAGACGTTGAAGACAACAACACAGATGAGAAAAACAACAATGAATATAATAAAACAACAACGGAGATAATAAAACAACAACGTTAACACGGGCAAAAACATCAAGAGTAACAGCAATACAACAACACCAGAAAACACACAAATCAGAAACAAAAACAAAAAACTTATACAAATCATATAACCAAAGCAAACACAACATGAACAACAATAACAACAACAAGAAAAACAACAACAACAACGAGGAAACATTCGCATCAAGGGCAGTGCGGCATACGCGCGCACGGCCGTCGTTAATACGTTAATGATAGGTAATAATTATTTGACGCGGAGTCACGTGATCACTGATGATTATTACCCCCGGGCGTCGCAGAGGGGAAGAGAGAGGAGCAGCTAAACAAGGGGATGGAGGAAGTAAGGCAGAGTGAGGGGAAGCTAAGGAAGAAAAAGCAGAGAGAGAGAGAGAGAGAGAGAGAGAGAGAGAGAGAGAGAGAGAGTGTGTGTTTGGGAATAACGATGGAAGAAAGGAATAGCGAGAGAATATAAGAAATGTGAGAGAGAGAGAGAGAGAGAGAGAGAGAGAGAGAGAGAGAGAGAGAGAGAGTGAGAGA
>NC_089741.1:47326857-47329357 GCF_040412425.1 Macrobrachium rosenbergii
CACTTCTAAAAGAATATGTAAGTGCACTATTTTATGATTTTGAGTGTGAAAGTCTTCCATTTTCCCATTCATCTCATCCTCTGAATGCATAAAGCTACCGTCACTCATGTCCCAGGCTGAAAGGAGAAAGGTTCGAATCGCGGCCGTAGGCGTACTATTTAGAATTACCTTCAGGTGGAAGTCATTCTCAGTGTATAGAAAATGCGACAACATATATATAAATAAATATATATTTATATATATATATATATATATATATATATTCTGACTCACGTATATATATATATATATATATATATATATACATATATATTTATATATTACACACACACACATATATATATATATATATATATATATATATATATATATATATATATATATATATATAAATATATATATACAGGGTGTCTCAATAAAATGTATAGGACTTCAACAGCAGATAACTCCAATAAATTTTCTTTCTTTTTCAGATCTTACCCATAAGAAGAGAAGATGGGGTCAAGACTTACCTCGAACGAAGGAAATTCATCTTAAACTGCTATTGGAAGTATGAAAACACAGCTTCAGTTCAGAGACAGTACACAACAGAGTTTCAGTCAGATCCACCTACACACGTAACTATTACGAATCATTATATATATATATATATATATATATATATATATATATATATATATATATATATATATATATATATATATATATATATATATATATATATATATTAAGTGAAACACTGCTGATGCATATTCAACATCTTTTACCGATAGTAAATAAAGAGTGATTACCGTTTCGTAACTTTCTTAAAATATCCTTCAAGGCTACAGCAAATTTACTGAAATATGTTGATCATACAATATTCTAGTGATTTCATTTCAGTTTCTTTGCTAGAAAATCTGTGCAGCAAGAGACAGTTACGAGTATCACTGAGAAAACATAATACCTATTCCCTGGCAGACAGACACAAAGAATTCGGTCTGTGAATTCTATTGCAAGCGGGATGTTCGTATTAGTCAGAATTAGCTTGGTTCAAATCCCTTACGCCTAAATAATACCGCGCTATTCGACTTCGAAACTACTGTTTACTGATGCACCGAAAAAATCATTCTTCCTTATTAAATTCTCATCACTGGCATTACCCAAAAACAGAACAAATCTATAGACTGTGTATTTCTAACGTAGCCTAAAGAGTTAAAAATTCTTCGCCAAACCTGAGGCTCTTGCTTATGAATCAAGCTACCGATTTGTGGTTTTGCTCTACTGAACAAAATGATTCCTAGCCTGTTATCGAAACTGGTTTGTTGGTGGTGTAGCTCTGATCAAAATAATGAATTCCAATGTAATTTTTCTATCTTCCCACCAATTCGTATCCTTCTAATTAAAGATGTGCTCCAAAACGACTCCTGTTCCTGCCAATGGTGCTTGAATAATTTTATTATCAATAAAATTCAACTTTCCGTTTTCGACAGTATCTTTACAAAACTTATAAAAAACATGATAAAAAATATTTCAATCGTTCGATCTCCTTTTTTATTAAAATATTTGATGCAATAGCTAAAATCTATATCTCAAAAGAAAAAAACATATTTGAAAACTCAACCGATACTTTATTCTTTTCAACTTTCTGACAAACCTGTGACACAGCCTGGAATATTTATATTTAAAGCCCTTTGCTGTTTAAAAAAAAGCAAAGACTGGTTAAGAACCTTGCTGTCATTAAAAAGAGAGCTGAAAAGGAGAAACGGAGTTTAGGTCATTCCTTCATCCCCAGTAGATTCAAGCTTAATATTATTAATTTCTCAACATTTAAATACCTTGTGGTCAGTTACTCTTCTGCTCACAGGCCTACACGAGAAAGGACACTGGAAAAGTTAAAATTCTTTTGTTCTGGGTACAGGAAAAATTCGAGTTGTTTGTACGAATAAGCACGCATGTAATATATGTTGCAGTAAATATGTGAAATCAGGGTTTCGAAATCCTCGGGGAATTTTGTGAAATGATCAATTCTTAGGGACATTTGACCCCCGAGGCTAGTACTAAACACGGCGAAACAGTGATTCATCTACACTGTTTCCTCGAGTTCAGTACTAACCCCTGGAGGTCAAATGTGTTTTGCCGTGTTTAGTACTAGCCGTTTCAAATGTGTTTAGTACTAGCCCCCGGGGATCAAATGCACTTAGGGACATTTGATCACCCAACGGGCTAGTACTTAACACAACGAAACACATCTAATCCCCCATGGGCTAGTACTGAACACGGCAAAACAGTGTATGCGAATCACTGTTTTGCCGTGTTTAATACTAGCCCTCGGGGATCAAATGTTCCTAAGCGAATTGGTCATTTCACAAATTCCATACAGATTTCGTGAAATCCATGGATTTCACATGTTTACTGTAATGCACACACACACACACATATATATATATATATATATATATATATATATATATATATACACACACACACACACACACACATATATATATATATATATATA
>NC_089741.1:47334357-47341857 GCF_040412425.1 Macrobrachium rosenbergii
ATATAAGTGCAGTATGTATATATATATATAATATATGTATGTATATACTGTATGTATATACATACATGTATATATATATATATATATATATATATATATATATATATATATATATATATATATACACACATATATATATATATATATATATATATATATATATATATATATATATATATATATATATATTATTGCGTGTGTGTACAAAACCAAACTGCATATAACACAGTTGAAACACTTTGCAACAGCAAGCAATATCACCCTAGTATAATTCCATACATGTGAGAACCCGTTGTATGCCACCGCTGAGAGAAAGCTCTTCTCCCTACCACGGACATCAAAAATACCTTCCCTTCCCTTCTCTCGCGATTTACTTTCCCCTCCTCTTCTACTCTCTCTCTCTCTCTCTCTCTCTCTCCACTCTTACCTCTTCCTTCGTAAATTCAACTGCAAATTGCTACACCGTCATTTCCGGGCAAATTCCGTTTTTCCCCTCAATTTCCAATTTATTTCCCTTCGCAAGCTTCCAGTCCATTAGGCGGACAACTCCCTCTCCTTTGCGCTTAATATTGTCATTACAATAATTCTGCTGCCCTCATCGCCACCGCTACTTTTTCATGGCTGGTAACTGCATCATTCCGCTACTGCCTTCATTATTATTATTATTATTATTATTATTATTATTATTATTATTATTATTATTATTATTATTATTACGAAAACAACATCACATTATTATTATTATTATTATTATTATTATTATTATTATTATTATTATTATTTATCATCAAAAACATCAACAGGAGCAGGAACTGTTTTGATGATGATGATTACTAGTATGATAATAAAGTAAGATAAATATTATTAACAATATTCCAACAATGATGATTACTAGTATAATAATAAAGTGATAATTATATTTCCACGCGAGGAATTTACAGCAGGATTACAGCAATTCGACTGTCTACTGCTGTGAACGACTCATTATTGATAGCATTTTATAGCAATCCTTTAGCTGCCACTCTGATGCATACTGCAGAATCTTATTATTATTATTATTATTATTATTATTATTCAGAGTTTTCGCTCACTCTTCGTACCCAGATTCTGAATCTGCATTAGGTCTACAGCTGAAAAAAAATAGTAATAATGATTATTATTATTATTATTATTATTATTATTATTATTATTATTATTATTATTATTATTATTATCAGCAATGTTTGGTTGTAATGGTACATTATTATTTTCAATCTCGTGTATGTAAATTTTGTTTATAGTATCGTATCCACCTTGTCTATCTCTGCAAATAGCCTTGAACTAAAAAAAAAAAATAATAATAATAATAATTATTATTATTATTATTTTAATTTACATCTAGTGATCAAAAGCTTGCTATTAGATTTCATCTTTTCATTATACATAATTAGCAACTCCACCATAAGGAAATGAACACTGATGTAATTAGGAAGAAAATTCACATTCACGCTTTTTTTAAAATTAAATCGTGGAAATAATCATAATGATAATAATTACCTGGAACCTTTTAAATGACATTTCGGGCGTTCTGGAATACTACTACAACTAATAATAATAATTATTTTTATTATGGCTGTTCTCATTATTATCATTAGTAAGACTTAACTAATTCATGCATATGGTTCCAACAAAGTTATGGTGTTTATAAAATACTATTATAATAATAGTTGCTATTATTACTAGTAATAATAATAATAATAATAATAATAATAATAATAATAATAATAATAATAATAACTATTATTTTAAACTAATGTGAAATAATTATCTAGACTTCATTGAGGCTATAACTAAGACTAGAGTAAATGTTATTGCTGGAGGTGGAGAAATACCACGTCCAGAGAGAGAGAGAGAGAGAGAGAGAGAGAGAGAGAGAGAGAGAGAGAGAGAGAAACAGACTTCCGCACAGCACACGTTAAGGACACGAATCCCTACCGTAGTGTTAGCCCCATTCAGGAGAGGGGTATGTGGGAGAGGGGTATGTGGCACCACACAGACTCGCTAATGACCCGGACCTACCCTTCTGTTTACCTTTCGGCGGTTGCGACTCCCCCGTGTAAACCAGAACCCCCCTCCCTCCCTCCCCTATCCCCTTCCCTGCGGTCTACACCAGGACCTCCTCCTCCTCCCCACCCCACAATTCTAGCTGTGGTCAACTCAATATCACTCAAAGGGAAGCACTAAGGAAGTCGGGAATGTCTGTGAAATGCTTGACATTCTAGCTACTATTACTGCTACTGCTACTACTACTGTTACTACTACTACTACTACTACTACTACTACTACTACTACTACTACTACTACTACTACTACTACTACGATTAGTATTACTACTACTACTTTTAATAATAATAATAATAATAATAAAAATAATAATAATAATAATGTTATACTTTATTTTTCTATTATGGACGCAACTATACAAATATATATACAACACAGTACAAAGTGCATAAGTAAGATGAGAAAAAACTGTAACAGCTACAATAAATAATAATAATAATAATAATAATAATAATAATAATAATAATAATAATAATAATAATGCTTCCCTCACTATTTCTGCTGATATGTCTATGTCCTCCAGTAACAATCCTTGCTGTTGTTTCTTGAAGAGTATAAATATGACTGCTAATTGTAAGTCAAATGTTAAACACGATCTCCAAAAAATTATATACAAAATATAATAAAAAAAAATAACAAAATGGCTAAAAATCCTCTTCAAGGAGATGACAATTTGATCAAAAAATGAATTTCAGACTTCTCGGTCAAAGATAAGGACTGAGTTCCCTTCTTAGGTTAGTGGTTATCTAATACTAATCCATTAATATTTACAGCTCGAAGTGCTTTGCATCGGTCGCTTATTAAGTAGTAGTTAACATCAGATGAATTATTATTATTATTATTATTATTATTATTATTATTATTATTATTATTTTTATTATTATTATTATTATTTTTATCAAACTATAATCTGCAATTGCTTTCCAAATGCAATGAAGGGTCCAAGTCATCCAAATGAAGGCAGGATGAACATCAGCTAAAAATAGTAATAACAAACAACACACCAAAACGTTTTTATTAAGCATAAAATCACATACCAAAGTCTTTATTAAGAATAAAAACCCATATCAAAGTCTTTATTAAGAATAAAAACCCATATCAAAGTCATTATTAAGAATAAAACCCATACCAAAGCCTTTATTAAGAAAAACCCATATCAAAGTCTTTATTACGAATAAAAACCCATACCCAAGCCTTTATTAAGAAAAACCCATATCAAAGTCTTTATTACGAATAAAAACCCATACCCAAGCCTTTATTAAGAAAAACCCATATCAAAATTTTTATTAAGAATAAAAACCCATACCAAAGTCTTTATTAAGAAACACCCATATCAAAGTCTTTACTAAGAATAAAAACCCATACCAAAGACTTTATTAAGAAAAACCCATATCAAATTCTTTATTAAGAATAAAAACCCATATCAAAGTCTGTATTAAGAAAAACACATATCAAAGTCTTTATTAAGAATAAAAACCCATATCAAAGTCTTTATGAAGGAAAACCCGTATCAAAGTCTTTATTAAGAATAAAAATCCATACGAAACATCTTTATTAAGAAAAACCCGTATCAAAGTCTTTATTAAGAATAAAAACCCATATCAAAGTCTTTATGAAAAAGCCCGGATCAAATTCTTTATTAAGAATAAAAATCCCTACAAAAGTCTTTATTAAGAAAAACCTGTTTCGAAGTCTTTATTAAAAATAAAAACCCATACCAAAGTCTTTATGAGGAAAAACCCGTATCAAAGTCTTTATTAAGAATAAAAATCCGTACGAAACGTCTTTATTAAGAAAAACCCGTATCAATCTTTATTAAAAATAAAAACCCATACCAAAGTCTTTACAAAGAAAAACCCGTATCAAAGTCTTTATTAAGACTAAAAATATACCAAAGTCTTTATGAAGAAAAACCCGTATCAAAGTCTTTATTAACACTAAAAACCCATACCAAAGTCTTTATTAAGACAAACCTATACCAAAGTCTTTATTAAGACTAAAAACCAATACCAAAGTCTTTATCAAGAAAAACCAATACCAAAAGTCTGTATTAGAAAAAACCCATACCAAAGTCTTTATTAAGAAAAAAACACCAAAGTCTTTATTAAAAAAAAACCATACAAAAAGTCTTTATTATGAAAAACCCATACAAAAGTCCTTATAAAGAAAAAACCCATACTAAACGTGTTATTAAAAAAACTCACACCAAACCGTCTTTATTAAAAAAAAAACTCAAAACCGCAAATTCATCTTCGTCATCACGAGCAGCGACAACAAAACAATGACCGAGGGAATATGACCCACCTTCCTGGGATAGCCCGGGTGGGGGAGGGGGTTGAATGTAAGTAAAATGGGGGTAGGGCTACCATAAGCCCCATTATTAAATGAACTGTAATAAAAAGGTCGCGTGTCGGAGGTCACCTTTAACAACATGGTTAAAGCGTAATGACACCCGAGGTTGTGGTCACAACCTACAGGGCTACTGAAGGGTTGGCTGAGGGGATGATTTGGGTGGTCGTAATTTCTTGCACCCAGTGGAAAAACGATAAGGAATTCAGTTATCTCTGTGTCTTATAATAATAATAATAATAATAATAATAATAATAATAATAATAATAATAATAATAATAATAATAATAATAATAATAACCACTTTATATTGCGCAGATAAGTAAGCACAAAATGCATTGTAATTTATTAAACCCAAAGGAAACGTGTGTTATAATAATAATAATAATAATAATAATAATAATAATAATAATAATAATAATAATAATAATAATAATAATAATAATAATAATAATAATCGAAGTATTTTCAAGTTAAGCTCGTTATTACACGCCAGATCATTTTACTAATAAAACAATCAGTCAATGATTTTACCACAAAAATACAATCAGCTGTAAAATTTTTTTTCATGGCAACCTTTTATTTATGGATATTTTTGGGATATTTCTCTTGAAAACTAAATATGCAAATTCTGGAAATACATTGAAATCCTGCTTCAGTTCCAACTTCCACATCTGCTTCTTTCTCGTTATTTTTGTCCACTTGATTTTGCAAACTAAAAATAATCTGATATGCTTTTACGACAAGTATAAGTTTTCTTAATTTTCCAGCTAATTTGCATAATGTGTACGTAAGCTTGGAAGTGCGTATAAATGGTTTTATTATTGTTTTTCTGTGTAAAGGAAGTTTTTTTCTCATTCTTTCTCTTATTTCTATTGTCTACTTGTACTTGGATTCATTTTTATTATTATTATTATTATTATTATTATTATTATTATTAGTGTAATAAAAATCCACAATTGTATAGCAAATATATTACTATGTAAAATAAACTGATTTTCGAACACCTGAACGGTGTTCCTCATCAGTGTTAACGTTAAAATGTTAAAAAAAATCATTGTTATTATTATTATTATTATTATTATTATTATTATTATTATTATTATTATTATTAATATTATTATTATCATTATTATTAAACATCAAAGTATAATCATCAGTTATTTTCCATTCACATTAAACGCTGACTTTCCATTCCATCTTTCTCTCGGATAATTTCCGCAATTAATCTTTACAGACGAACATTTCGTTTCGAGTCAGATATCTGAGTAATCAGCGCAACTTCAAGAATTAAACCCAACACGGTAGAATTCTTTTTCTACCGCGCTGGATCGGAGGAAGCGTTCATTTCCTACTTTCCAACGCAAAGCCATAGACGAGCCTCGACGATCCGCGTCGTTGTAATAACATTAAACGGTTTTTCTCTCTTTCTTAGTGGCTTTTGAACGCGTCCCTCAAGGGCAAAAAACCAATTCCTTGCTTCTGTAATTTCCTCGTTGATTTGAGTCAGCATTTCACCTAACGCTTTGCCGCTGTTTTTTCTTTTACAGATTTCAAAGCTGGGCATCAACAGTAGGAAAAATGTTAAAAAATGTGACGCACTGGTTGGTGGTGAGTACTTGTGTTAATCAAGAGTGTTTTTGTGCATATTTTTATAGAAACAGACAGGTATCCGGCCATTCACCGTCTGAATCTTTTCTGATGTTTTTTTCTCTAGCTTTAGTAAAATCACGTTATTATTATAAGTATGGACTGGAGGATCCATCTAGTTATATCACAGAGAGAGAGAGAGAGAGAGAGAGAGAAGAGAAGTACATCTAAAAACACCACAATATTCAGCAGTAAAACTATGTAATTTGATACACTCACATAAGAAATATATATATATATATATATATATATATATATATATATATATATATATATTTATATATATATATATATATACTCTTATATATATATATATATATATACAATGCTCTCTCAGCTTTCTACTGGCCCTGAAGAAAGAATGATGTGAGTGAAAGTGCGTCAGTTATTGCCTAATTGCCTTGAGAAATCTTCATCATTAAATCGTTACTTATCATCAGAAATGAAAAGTTTCTCTCTCTCTCTCTCTCTCTCTCTCTCTCTCTCTACTGGGCCTTCTATGTGTGTGAGATATATGCACTGTCTCTTCAATTGTGACAGCCCAGTCCAGCTGGGCTTTGAGGGCCAGAACCATTCTAGAAAGTTTATTGGTTTTGGTCGAAGGGACACGTGGCACTCGGGTATAGCGCCCACAACGGCACGAGACACACACAGACATACACACGCGAGCACAGACACACACACACACATACATACATACATACATATATATATATATATATATATATATATATATATATATATATATATATATATATATATATATATATGTATGTATATATATAGACAAACATACATACGAAATTTTATTATTATTATTATTATTATTATTATTATTATTATTATTATTATTATTATTATTATTATTATTACTGATGTATGCTACCCGTCTGTGTAATTCAAAAAACATTTTACTGGTCATGGCACCAGGTTACTTTTAATTTCATTATTATGAAATGGGTACATTGTTTATTAATACCCACCAACAGGTTATGCTTGCTTTCGTGTTCATTCGTTTACATAATTATTTAAGGAATAATTTTTCAAATTATGACGAAAAACTTTCCGAGTTGAAATTTTGCGCAATATCATTTCTGTGATATCACATTTCCATCAGAATTCAAGTACTGTAACATACATCATGTACAGTGCATGTATGTATACCTTGTGAAACGTCTCTAGTTGTTGTTCTATGTATTCATGTATACTGCTTCCTGCTATAAAGTGAAAGCTATTATTATTATTATTATTATTATTATTATTATTATTATTATTATTATTATTATTATTATTATTCCAAAGTCATTGGCGAAAGTACGCAACCTACTTATTACTATCATTAGCCAATTATCAAACCTAAATCACTTAAAAAAAAAAAAGAATAATCCAAGCTAAAAC
>NC_089741.1:47344357-47374357 GCF_040412425.1 Macrobrachium rosenbergii
CAGGAAATAATTTATTATCTGACGATAAGAAAATCTAGAAAAATCCATAGTAAAAATCTTATCGAATTTTTCATAACCGAACCTGATTCGAAAGGACACCTCCGAGAAAGAGAGATGGCTTTCAAAAATGCCTTATAGCACGAGCAAAAAAAAAAGCAATAAGAAGTTGGGGTGGGGTTGAAGGGCGTGGGGAGTGTATTGCACAGAATAAACTTGCTTCTTCGAAGGACGAAATGTTAAAACTTGCACAACAGAAAGAAAGATGTTCCCAAAAGATGAAACATTTATTTTAATCGCTCAATTTTTTTTTCACGGCTGTGATTTTCAAACATTCTTCTGGGAGAAAGAACGTTTTAAACGTCGGACTTTGATTAAATAATAATATAATAATAATAATAATAATGTAATAATAATAATAATAATAATAATAAAACAACAATAAATAATAATAATAATAATAATAATAATAATGTTAATAATAATAATAATAATAATAATAATGAAACAAGGCGATATTTGTAACCATTAGGCTTTAATATCGAATAATTAAATAACAGCAATGTTTAAAAACATTTATAATAATAGTTAAAAACCATAACCGTACGTAAATATTTGCAAGACGCCATTAATGTTTCTTTTAATTCAAGATAATAATATATGTAATAATACGAGATCAATATGTACTGAAAACAATAATATATAAAAATTAAATTAACCTTGTGAAAAAACAGTATATAAGTAAAACGAGACGAAAGAACAACTCAAGACTGAAAACAGTATATAAGTAAAACGAGACGAAAGGACTACGCACTACAACCAGGAACGGTTCGAACCGAGAGCGAAAGACGTGTGAAAAACAGACTGGAAAAAAAAAAACTACTACTGCAGAAGAGAGTAGATTGTCTACCGAAGAGTTCAATTTTCTACTGGATTTTTCTACTCACTTCCATCTCTGCCTCTTGCAGCAGCAACTTTTCCTCAAACAAGCCAAAGGGACCTTTTGCAAGACGGCTCTGAGTCACATGGAAAACAAACAACAGAGAAACAAAGATTAACTTTCCGAGGATTTTCAGGTGGGTTGGAGGAGGAGGAGGACGAGGAGGAGGAGGAGGACGAGGAGGAGGAGGAGGACGAGGAGGAGGAGGACAGGAGGAGCCGGAGGACGGTGAGGAGCAGGAGGAGAGGACGAGGAGGAGGAGAGGAGAGGGAGGAGGGGGAGGAGGAGGAGGAGGAAGGAGGAGAAGGAGGAGAAGGAGGAGGAGAAGGAGGAGGAGGACGAGGAGGAGCGGAGAAGGAGGAGGAGGAGGAGGGAGGAGGAGGAAGGAGAGGAGGAGGGGGAAGGAGGAGGAGGAGGAGGAGGAGGAGAGGAGGGGAGAGGAGGAGGAGGAGGAGGAGGAGAAGGAGGAGGAGAAGAGGAGGAGGAGGACGGGAGCACAGGGCAATAACTGAAAATAATCATATTAATTCATTAAAAATACGGTTAGCTTTTTAAGGACTGGAGACGGATATTTTATACAAATAAAGGTAGGAAGACATGTCTAAATCAAATCAAAAAGTCGTCCAAGAGGACATAGCATAAAACAAAAATAAAACAAAAAATAATTATAAATATTCATTAAAACTACAGTTACCTTTCAGGACTGAAGACGGATAAGATAAATAGAAAAAGGTGAGAAAACATTTCTAAATCAAGAAGTCGTCTAATAGAGCACGAAAGTAAATAAACAAAATAAATAAAAAAATAAGTAAACAAATGAACAAATAAATAATTACGTTAATAAATAAACTGATCAATAAATTAGGACGTAAAGAGGACACTGCTCAACTGGAAGGGTAAATGAATATATAAAATACAAGCTGAAAAATAACAATCAAATGAATAAACATCCTTATACATCTATACCTTCGTTTATAGATGTATAATTATGAAAAAATCAAACGCTAACTGATGGAAAAAAGAATAAAAAGGACACACAATGTAAGCGTCGCACGAATTTCAAGTCAGAGCATAATTCTCTAAACAATTAAAACTCTGACATTTGCTTAAAATAAAACCAACAAACGAAAAATACATTTGAATTATAATAAAAAAGGTAAGGTTAAACTAATCTTATTAATACGTAAAACGAGAAGAAATGATAACGAGATAATATTGCGTCTAAGGAAGACTTTACAATTATAAAACAAAACCATGAAAATCAATAGAGGGACAATACTAAACGAAAAAAGTAAATACCAATAAATAATAAACAAATAAAAAAAGATAATGACAAGTAGTAAAACATCCCATAAATCCTTCACGTCAATAAATACATAAATGAATACAAATATAAATAGAAAACTAAATGAACACAAATATAATACAAAACTAAATGAACACAAATATAAACACAAAACTCAATCTAAAACGCGAAGAAATGAACGACAAAAGAAAAATAGCACACAGAAATAAAAAAATAAAACCGAAGGACACACGTGAAAAAAAATTAAATAAAAGGAAAAAAAAAAGCAGAAAACGGGGGAAAAATGTAAAAATAAACGTTCGGAAGGGGGTTGTGGCGAGATTTTCAAAGACTTTAAATACATTTCCATATTAAAAAAACCAGAGGTTGCGTATGCGGCCGCCTTTCTCTCTCTCTCTCTCTCTCTCTCTGGAAAAGACTCGCAGAATTCCTCTATTTTATTGGAAAACAATAAAACGTCAGGATTCGTTGACATAAATAACATGGGAGAAATCGGTATCATGATGACGTCAGCATAACCCTCTTCCCTTCTTTCTATAAGTTATGGTAATTTGACTTTCATCTTTTTTTGGAACGGAGGACAGCAGGAGCGACGGGTAGGATGGGCGATGTAATGAAGTTTTTTACTAGCCCAGGTCAGAACAGACGAAAGAACGGTGAGGTTTAACCATAAGAGAAGCGAAAACTTTTTTTTTTTTTTTTTTTTGCTCTTAGGAGGAGGGAAGGTTATGAGTCTGGAAAAGCAGAAGCAAGAGAATTCCGAAGCTTGGCATTAGGACAGAAACAGTAACGGAGATGTGTGATCCTAAGTGAGTTATTAATGACTTTAAGGGAACCGAATGATTTTTTTTTTTTTTTGCTGTTAGAAGGGGGGGAGGTTATGAGTCAGGAAAAGCAGAAGCAAGAGAATTCCAAAGCTTCGCATCGGGACTGAAACAGTCGCGGAGATGTGTGATCCCAAGCGAGTTATTAATTTTCACATAAACTAGCTAAATGGTTTTCATAGCATTAAGAATTGTATGTGAGCTGTATTATTAGTAATAATAATAATAATAATAATAATAATAATAATAATAATAATAATAATAATAATAATAATAATAACGGATGTAATATAAAGTAAAAAAAATATCAAGACAAAACAAAGTTCCCTTTAAGTCTACTCCGTCAAAAATCCCCACTTGACTGATCCAAAGAAACAGAAGGTAGCGCTACGGCTATGGATGCAGGATGGGTTTAGGGGAAGGGTGGGGCAGAGGGAGGAGGGACTTGATATAAAGAAATGCTTTCCCCCTCTCCCCCTCTCTCTCTCTCTCTCTCTCTCTCTCTCTCTGTCTGTCTCTCTCTCTCTCTGCCTCCGCCGAGGGCGCGTGAGTTTGTGCATTCATTGACTCCATCCATACCCGATTGGCGAACAAGAATGGTGGCGGAGTCGGACGTAATCAACCGGAAGAATGTCGCCGATTGTCGCCTTTTTCTCCGCCCGATTCCTGATTAATCTACTGCCGCCGAGTGCCCAGGGAGGCGGAAAGGTGTCGCTCCTCCGCTCTCTCTCTCTCTCTCCTCTCTCTCCGCGAAAAGAGGCGGGGACCGAGATTAAAGACGGGTGCGCTCAAAAAAAAAAAAAAAAAATCTTTCTCGCTGATTCTTTCTCTCTCTCTCTCTCTCCTCTCTCTCTCTCTCTCTCTCTCTCTCTCTCTCTCTCTCTCGACTTTCTCTCTCTCTCTCTCGACTTTGCTCCCTCGTTTATAGATAAAAAGGGAATAATAATAAAAGATGGGCGTCGACTTTGGTCGTTTTTCATCATTATTTTTTTTATGGAATATTTCCCTGGAATAGTTGCGGGCACACCCATCGGTTCCTAGGAATAGTTATAATGCATAGATAACATTGATATCTTTGCTGCTATCGGAACTTCATAGATTAAGTTGAAAAACAGACAAAATGGCAGGGGATAAAGGGAATAAAATGAAAAATGGGTAAAATAATGGAACATGTACAATATATATGTACATGTATGGACACACATCTGAAAATAAGTAATGACAGAAGCATTCATCGCTTAGCCTATCTATAGCAAATTGCTGAGACAAAAACGCACAGGTATCAGCATTACGAATATACCTCTTCACAGTCAGTCCATTTGTTATAAAAATAACAAATACAAGACACATGCAACTGTATTCTTCTTTATTTACCAAAAAAAAATGGGAATAACGGTTGCTTTAAAAGCACAATGATCTTTACCACACTTGCTAATTATATTTTAATGACTTTTTTAATTACCCAAGATGTTAAAATTTTTTCTTTGCCTTTTAACATATTTTGTTATCTCTATCCGCATTCTGTATTTGTAAATGGCAATCCGCTTAAATAAGGTATATTATTATTATTATTATTATTATTATTATTATTATTATTATTATTATTATTATTATTATGTAAGCGACCCATTACCATGAAAACAAATGCAAAGTGCAAGCACCTGGGGAGGAGACGCAACTATTTTCAACCTAAATTTTTCTGAGAACAATAACTACTAGTAATTAAGCCAGGTAAGAACAATGTGAATTGCGTAATTCCCTAAAGTTTATTGCTTTTCGGCACAACATGCTTAAAGCTGTTCACTGCTGCACTAATATACATAACGAGTAGTATAATTACTCGGATAAAGCAAGGCCAAGAGAAAGAGAAGGTCTGCTCACTTCCCCCTAAATCCCTCATGTAGGCGGAGCTTTGTCTACCTCCTTATTGCGTCAGCAGGCGAATTGCGGTAATGGTGGTACCTCTAAGATACGTCATCGCCTGCGCAGTTACCCCCAGGTGGAGGCGACTCCACCCAGTCAGGGCAGACCTTGTCTCTCTTGGCCTTGCCAGAAAGAACAAGGATAAGGACCATCAGAACTGCAACAATCTTTTGGAAGAAGAAGAAGAAGAAGAAGAAGAAGAAGAAGAAGAAGAAGAAGAAGAAGCAGCAGCAGTAGAAGAAGAAGAAGAAGAAGAAAGAATTAAATCTTAA
Source organism: Macrobrachium rosenbergii (assembly GCF_040412425.1). NCBI lineage: Eukaryota > Metazoa > Arthropoda > Malacostraca > Decapoda > Palaemonidae > Macrobrachium > Macrobrachium rosenbergii. The sequence continues at coordinate 47,349,620 of NC_089741.1, forward strand.
TATAACAAAACGAATTAAATAGACCTATATATGACTTATTAAAACAAAGATGAAAACAACAAAAGGCAACAAAATCTGACACACGACATGACTTAGCAGCCATGAACAGCGGCACATTCGCTCCAATCCGTTGAACATTTAAAATGGCACAATTTTGCGATACTAATTATGGCGAAATTTCATATTCACAGAAGTAAAGCCTCGTTTATGAGATTGCAATAACTAATTTAAGAGCATTCTTTACTCCCTTATCACATTTTAACGTTCGTTTTCTGACTCTCATCCACCTAAAAAACGAGATGGTTTCTGTGGCGACAAATCCTTAAAAATTCACCAATATCCACCCTAAGCTATTCAACCGTTTTGGCCAAGTTTCATCAAAATTCGTTCATCACTTCTCGAAATATGTCATTAACACAAAGACAGACAGACAGACAAACAGACAGACAGTAACACAGACACAGGTGATCACATTACCTCCTCCCAACTTTGCCGGTAAAGGTAACTAATAAAAAAAAAGTTACTAAAGACATCATCATCATCATCTCCTCTCTCTCTCTCTCTCTCTCTCTCTCTCTCTCTCTCTCTCTCTCTCTCTGTTTCTCTCTGTTTTCAATTGTCCATCTATATAAGAAGAGAGAGAAGAATACAGGAGTGTGTGTTTGTGTATGGTGCAAACGGGAGGTTGGTAGAGGAGAGGGAGAGGGGGGGGAAGGGGGAGGGGAGGGAATGGGGGCGAGGAGGGAAAACAGAGAGTAGTGAGGGGGAGAAAAGACGTGGAGAGTTTCATCATAGTAATGTAGTTGGATGGCTTTTGGGTGACACTCCACACTAAATTTAGGAGCAGCAGGAGAAGTATGTGTGTGTGTGTGCGTGTGAGTGTGTGTGTTGTGTGTGTGAGTGTGTGTTCTACCTCGTGCCTTCAGCCAGTTCTTCCTGGTTCTTTATTTTTTCTTCATATTTCTTCGTTTTTTCCCTGTTCTGTCTTTATCTTGTTTTATGTTATGTTTCTCATGTTTTTATTTATATATTTAATTCTACGTTTCTCCTGTTTTTTCTTTCCCTTTTTATAGTGTTTTAGATTTTAGGTTAACTTCCGTTTCTTTTCTGTTCCACTTCGCGTTTCTCCTCTCATTCCTTTTTCTTTTGTAAATAGCATTCTCCTTCGGTTTTTCTCATCTCTGGCAATACGTTTTTCGATTTTTACTTACCCTTGTATTCTTTCTGCTGTTTTTATCTCCTCTTTTCACTTTACATCACGTTTCTTCGCTTCTTTTTCTAGAGTTTTTTTTTTATCTTATTCTTTTCCTTGCATTTCAAAATCTTTCTGTCATACCTTCTCTTCTTTCCTTTCTACTGCAATCTTCAAAAGTTTTTGCTTTCCCCCGTTTTTCACTCTCTATTTCCCAGAGCATTTCGAATCTTCATCCGTATTTCCCATCTGAGTTTCTTTTCTCCCTTTTTCTTTCTTTATTTTCATTCGCTTTGATTTCCTTCGTTCTCCGCTGCTTGCTTCATCCAGGCTCCCTACGGTGTGTTTCTTTCATTTTTGTTCTCTTTTCATTTTACTTTCTCCATCTTCCCGATTGGCTTTCATTTTCGTTTTCTTACCAACATTTCCTCTCATGTCTATTTTGAAATATTACAAGTATTTCTTTTACGATTGTTCTCTATTACACTAATATCTTGAAAGACTGTCAATCTTTACACTTTCTGCGATTAACTGTGTCTAATTTTTTCATTTTTTCGTATACCTTTTTTTTTCTTTGAATCACAGTTCCTCGTTGGACGGGTCGGTAGCGTTTTCCGAAAGCACTCTGCTGAGCCCGCGTTCGATTCTCCAATTGCCAATGAAGAATTAGAGGAATTTATTTCAGATAGAAATTCATTTCTCGGTATAATATGGTTCTGATTCCACAATAAGCTGTAGGTCCCGTTGCTAGGTAACAAATAGTTCTTAGCCAGTCCTCAATCCCTTCCAGGCAGCTCCCAGTGGTTTGGTTAAACTAAGGTATAATTTTGTTTTTTCCTTTTAATCACCTTTTCCCATCTTCCTGCGCGATGAATCTTTCGTTAGGAATCTTCCTCTCTTTTTCTACAAATCGACCTGACGTAAAAAGGCAATAAAAGGAAACTATGAAACGGGCCATAGCCTACTCTCAGCGAACGAAAAGGTAATATAAGGTTTTATTCAGATGTAATGCTGGAAATTCCCTTCTAAATGTGCATAGGACGGAACTAAAGAACGTCACTTACAAAAAGAAGTATATGATAATTTCGCTTCTCTCTCCCTAATAGGGTATCTCAGTGTTTATAAAAGCCCGTAAACACGCACTGCATTTTCGCGTTATATTCCCATATCCTACAATATTTAGTAGTTCACAAAATTCATTTAAGTTTTAGGTATATGATCACATTACACCGACACATCTTTATATGTTATACATATTTATACATCTTTATATATCTGAGTACGTTTTATGTACAAGGGGTTCATCCACGATTCAACAGTTAGTGTGAGAACTGCCTCATCCTTTCTCAAGAACAACCCCTCCCCCATAACCATTTAGTAAAATAGCCTTATTTAAAAAAAACATACATTGAATATTTTAACAGTGTTTTTTTGCAAAATTTTATATTTCTTATTTATTTTACGTTATTCTACAGTATTCTTCAATAAGGCTTACTCTTCCCCCATCCAAGTTTCTTAGTGGAAATCAGTAATTCGTGAAATACATAATTCAATGACTAAATATATATCTTTCTCTCAGCTCCTGACTCTAGATTCCCCTATACTTTCAGCTTCTAGTTTTCTCCCTATTATTTGGATCTACCTTCACACCTACACTTTGCCAGGTCTGTAGAGATCAGTTCCATGTTCTATTGACCTCTGCTGGAGAAAACTACGGTGAAACACTATTTTTAGTTTCTCTAAAGAAAACAATGTGCCGTCTTTGCCCTGTCATCCGCACTTTTCTGTCCTCAGACCTTAGAAACTACTGACGCTAGAGGCACAAATTCGCCTGTTGATCATCATCTCAATCTCAAACATACCTAGTGCAGCCCTCTGGCAGCTATAATTTTATTTTCTTTAAGGTTAAAGTTAGCCATAATCGTGCTTCTTGCAAAGATATAAGATAGGCCACCACCGGGCAGTGGTAAAAGTTTCATGGGCCGTGGCTCATACAGCATTACACCGAGACCACCGAAAGACAGATCTATTTTCGGTGGCCTTGATTATACGCTGTAGCGGCTGTACAGAAAAACTCTATTTCTTCGGCGCATTTTTTTTCTTGTTTTTCTTAACTTATCCTAATTATTTCCTGTAATGGCTTTCGAAAATTAAAAAGAAAAGAGCAAGTGTTCAAATTACTAAATATCGTCCACAGCTCTATGGAAATGCAAAGATTAGAAAATAAAAAAGAAAAACCAGAATATAATTTCCCGGTTCACTGCGTCGTATTTTACTATTTATTTTTGGCCATTTCTTCCGAAATGCATTATGATTATTGCATAAAATTCAATGAGTACAATGCGAGGAACTGCGAGGCCTGAAAAAACAAAGACGAATTCTTTGTAAATGCGGGCTTTGCTTGTTGATGATTTTCTTGGTCAAACTAAAAAAATCCAAGTCTCTATTGTGGGAATAAAAGAAAGTACCATACTAAAGCAAACCGAATTAATGGTGTGGGGAAACATTAGGAAAACAAACCCGCAATATCTTAGAGAAAAAACATAGAAAAAAAAAAACAGGAGAATGCTTCTGTTTCAGACTCCGTTCCGCCATGGCATTCTCTTCCCCCCTCGTCCAGCAGAGAAGCAACGCATCACTTTGATTCCATCTCCGGATGACACTTACGACATTGTGGCCTTTACGTCCATTTAGCATAGAGCCCAACCCCACATCCTTTAGGGATAGGATTCTCGACCTTCCGTCACGGCGGTGTTTAGGAGCCCCGCTCGAAAACACGAGTGCCCTCGCTGCGGTGGGGCCCAGTGCCAGAAATATGTCCATGTGACACTGAATCAACAAACAGTGCCACCGGACCCAGGTGTCAACCACCCTACTAACTCCCCCTCCCCCTTTTGCCTCTTCCCCCTCCTCCCCCCCCCTCCAACAACCCGTCTTCCCCGCGACAGTTCAAGACCTCCCTATCACATCGACCATGCTTGGTTCTTATGTTCCCCCTTCTCCTTTTTATTCTTCTTCTTTCTTTGCATATCATGATTCTTCTTCTTCCTTTCCTTGCATATCATGATACTGCTTCTCAGACAAGCGAGATGCGGAGTTGCACAATGTGCATTATCCTTGGTGAGGTGTCACTTAAATTCTGACGGCGTTAATAATAATAATAATAATAATAATAATAATAATAATAATAATAATAATAATAATATTAATAATAATAATAATTAAAAAATACTCATAGTAACATGAGTCTTAAAATGGAGAAGCAAATCCACAGTTATGTATAGGTACATATATATAGATAGCTTTCGGGAACTTGTTCGGTTCCCCTTTTAAAGTTCCCGTAAGCTATCTATATTGATTTATCTTTAAATATATGCACATATACATAACTGTGGATTTGCTTCTCCAATAATAATAATAATAATAATAATAATAATAATAATAATAATAATAATAATAATAATAATAATAGATGAGAAGAATAAGAAGAAAAGGTCCCTATTTATATAGTTTAGAATTATCTCTTCTGTTCATGATTATAGCTTAGTTACATATATTTCTTAAATCATGAAATGATTAATTTCATGCAATAAAAGGTACTAAATCAGTTTCAATAGCGTCATTAAATAAAACTTTCCCTTTAGAGTGTCGTCAGCAACACGCCCATGCGCAGCCAACGGATGTACGATAACCTTAACAAAGGGCAATAATTTAGAACATAATTTTTCCCCTTTCTGACATAGATATTTTTAGCCTTTATAATGATTCAGCTAAAGTACGGAAATTCGATGCCACACGGCAGTTATTGATTACCGTATTATCTTCTCATTATTACCCGAAATGTGGATTTAGTCATAACTAACAAGCCTCGCTGAACTAACTTCCGTGTTATAAATTACGAGCTCGATGGCGCGCGCGCTGCATGCGCTGGAACAGGCACTTTGCCGTCATGTCTCTCCACCACTCCCCTCCGATCCTGCCACACGGGGCGGACAAACAGGTTTGCAGGAGGGAGGGTGGATGTGTCACGTCTCCCCTACCCTTCCCGATCCCCTATTTACCCCACCCCTCCACCTGGGGTGGACAAAACTGGTTTGCAGGAGGAGGTGGATGTGTCATGTCTCCCCTACCCTCCCCGATCCCCCTCCACCCCGCTTCAGGGGGCGGACAAGCTGGAGTTGCAGGGAGGAGAGGTGGATGTGTCATCTCCCTACCCTCCCGATCCCCTGCCAGCTCCGCCCACCCAGGGTGGATGAGAACAGGTTTGCATGAGGAGGGTGGATATTGCCCATGTCTCCCTCCCTCCCATCCCCTACACAAGCCCCCGTCCCACCCAGGTGAGCAAGAACGAGATATATCCACTCGGATTTTATTATTATACAAGATAGATAAGAAATATCTATGTAAAGAAAACAGGGGAATGAATAAAATTAAATGACATATCTGGATATTAAGGATCTGCGTAGAAAAAGAAAATAACATAAACAAACCCTGGGGTACGAAAATTCTGACAAATACTTGATAACTTCAATACCACAAAAACATACACGTACACTAAATGCACAAAGTTACGCTTCTTGCCAATCGTTAAGGAGAATACGCTTGTCATTTTTTTTTATGGTGCAAAGACAAATAAGTTTCTTTGTCCAAAATCAAACTCAATTCGTTGTAGGAATCGTCAATAAATTTCTTTTCTTCAGTGATGCTAAATCAACCTTAAAAAAGCAAAGGCGAATTAAAGAGGAAATGAGAAATCGCCACATCCCGGGACACTGAACGTTTTTGGACTCATCATCACGTATGCAAGACGGACGCGCTTTGAGAGAGAGAGAGAGAGAGAGAGAGAGAGAGAGAGAGAAAGGTGATGTAGAGAAGAATACATAATTTAGGCCGAAGGCCAAGTAAATGGGACCTATGAAGTCATTCAGCGCTGAAAGAAAAATTAAGAGTGAAAGGTTACAAAGGTGTAACAGGAGGAAAACCTCACAGTTGCACTACGAAACAATTGTTAGAAGAGAGTGGAAAGTAGGATGGAAGAAAGATTTCAAAAGGAGGTACAGGAAAAGGAATGAAAGGGCTGCGGCCAGGCGAAAGGACCATTCAAAAACCTAAAAAGTGATGCCCCACACAGTACCACGCGTGTAGGTGCACTGACAATAACCCCACCAGCACCCACGGGAAGAGAAGGTGACCTTTTAGTAATCCCACGTCAGTAACTGAGTCACCACAGATTAAATTACCTTCCTTACCCATATTAACCATTTGTAGGAAAGTCCCAAGAGGAGAAAGTGAAGACAAACAGAAGCGAATAAAACCACTTCAATATTTACTGCGAATCCCATTTTCGCTGCGTTTTAATGGAGGACTCTGCTGCTGTTTCTCTAAGTACCACGAGAAAATCAATTATTATGACGATAAATCCGGCACTTTGTGTTGTGTGCAGTACTCCGAGTGTAATGAATTCTCCCCAATAAATAAAAGACCCGAACCTGATTTCTTGCAATATTTCACAACGGCTAAATTGATTTTGGCTATAAAGCTGGCGATTTGTCAACTGAAGTGCCATCAACATAGAGAAGGTCCATTCTCCGAGTTTACATTGCGATTTTAATATTCAAATCACTACTTGTATATATATATATAGATACACACACATATATATTTATATATATACTGTATATATGTATACACGCAAATAATGATTTGAATATTAATATCACTGTAAATAGACTTATATATATGATTTGAATATTAATATATATATATATAACTCAATATATATATATTTATATATATATATATATATATATATATATATATATATATATATATATATATATATATATATATATATATATATATATATATATATATATATATATATATATATATATATATATATATATATGTGTGTGTGTGTGTGTGTGTGTGTGTGTGTGAGAGAGAGAGAGAGAGAGAGAGAGAGAGAAGAGAAACCGATGAGACGCATCACTTACATAGTTTAACTTCATTTAATTAATGTTTATTTTGAGCTACGGAGTAACAGCTACAGCCATCTTTTGACTTTCTTATTTACAGAGCTGAACTATACTTATCTTTTTTTTTATTCTTCTTAATATCTTTTACCTTTGCAAGGGCTAGATTCAAAGTGATACGATGACAGTTTGGTAAGAATACTAAGAATCAAGAAATATACCATAGGCCAGTGTTCTAAGAAGTCTGAACCGCTGTGAGGAAGATAAGTTGGTAAAAGAAGCACAATTTAGAAGTTTTTGGAGGAAAGAGGACAAGAAGACCAAGAAGGCGTCAGAGGAGTGGGACAGGAGGGGTCCTAGTATCCTGAAAGGACAATACTGTGCGCAGGATAAGAGGTAAATGGTATAGTGTTTGCTACGGAAGGATTGGCTTGGCTTGTAGAATTTAAGCCAACGGCCAAGCGCTAGGACCTAAGAGGTCATTCAGCGCTGAAAGGGAAATTGACAGTATGAAGAGGTTTAAGGGTGTAACTGGGAGGAAAATCTCGCTGCTGCACTGTGGAAACAATTGTTTGGGAGGGTGAAAGCCAGGTGGAAGAAAAGAGAAATATGAACAGGTACACAAAAATGAAAGAAGGTTGCAGCTAGGGGGCTGGAAGGGACACTTCTGAAGAACCTTAAGTATGCCACTGCAGTGTACCCGTGGTGCACTGACGGCACTAACTGCGCCCCCCCCCCCGCCACGCCCCACGGGGTTGCGAGGGAAGGGACGTGCTGATGAGGGTGCTCAGTTCTCTAAAAAATAAATTTGACTTTTAAAGGATAAGTAGAAGTCATGAATCGCCTTTTGGCAGTTAATATTAACAAGTTAAAAAGAAATATGCCATGAGATTCTTTTTCTAACGCAGCGACTGACTCCGTGCTTCTGTTATGACGATGCATCACAAGTTAATAAAGAAAAATATATGGAATGAAGATTATTTCACACGAAAATTTGAGCAATTTCTCGCAAACAACAATAAAAAAAATATCTACACATGCGCCTAAAATAATCATCAGTTATAAAAAAAAATCCCTTGTCCCAAAGAATAAAATGCCATGCTTCTCTCTCTCTCTCTCTCTCTCTCTCTCTCTCTCTCTCTCTCTCAACAATGAACAAAAAAAAAAATGATCTATACGTGCCTAAAATAATCATTAGTTATAAAAAAATCCGCTGGCCCAAAGAATAAAATACCATGCGTCTCTCTCTCTCTCTCTCTCAACTCCTAAAGCAGCAGCTTTAGTTACAATCATTAAGCCAATTAGAGACGACATATACTACGCAGAATTACTCGGTTATGGCATTAGCATGTGAAAGCCGACATATAAAAAGAAAATATGACCCAACTTCTCTTCATTATCCACTCGATGAAGACATCCAAAGTCAGTCCTCCAGCTTGATGCACAGCTTAATGGAAGCTTTAATTACACAATGGATGTTAATAAACATACTATAAAAATAGCGCGGGCGAGTTCCAGCGAGAATGAGTAATGGAGAGACTTATTCGCCGGGATTATGATATGATCATTATTTCCCGAAAGTGTTACACGAGCAAGGAAAAGATGTAAATTCCTCATTAGCGTTAAGTAACAAGAATAAAATAAAAACAAAAGAAATAAAAAGAGGATAACAATGCAAAATGCAGTAATGGGAACGGAGGGAAAATCAGTAACCATATGATGTAAATTAACTAGGGAGAAAAACCGAAAGAATGAAGGGGTGGGGAGGGGGAATTGTGAGGAGAGGGAAGGGGTGGGGAGGGGGAATTGAGAGAAGAGGGAATGGGGTGGAGAGGGAGAACTTGAGAGAAAAGGGAAGGGGTGGGGGTTGCGGAATTGATAGAAGAGGGAAGGGGGAGGAAGGGGAAATTGAGAGAAGAGGTAAAGGGTGGAGGAGGAGGGAATTGAAACAGGGAAGGAGTGGAACTGAGAAAAGAGGGAAGTGGTGGGGAGGGGGGAATAGAGAGAGGGAAGGGGTAGGGGAGGGTGAACTGAAAGAAGAGGGAAGGGGAGGGGGGAATTGAGAGAAGATGGAAGGGGTGTGGAGTAGAAAGAGGGAAGGGGGAAATTGAGAAAAGAGGGAAAGGGTGGGGAAAGAGAAATTGAGAGAAGAGGAAGGGGTGGGGAGGTGGAATTGAGAGAAGAGGAAGGGGTGGGGATGGGGAATTGAAAGAGGGAAGGGATGGGGGAGGGGGAAACTGAAGGAGGGAAGGGGTGGGGAGGGGGAATCGAGAGAGGAGGGAAAGGGAGGGGAGGGGAGGGGAGGGGGAGATTGTATTGCATGACATCCTCTATTGACAAAATGAAAAAAAATGTAAACGTAAAAAAAGAGAGGAAAATTTCTCTTACAGATTAGTATTTAGGGGGAATACCAAACAGCACTTAGCGGAGTGTTTGCCCTTGGCGTTTCACGTTTGCAAACTACAAAGTAAACAAGTCATCATGAAGTCTGACTCCCACTCTCTCTCTCTCTCTCTCTCTCTTCTCTCTCTCTCTCTCTCTGTACTTACTACCACCGTTGCTGAAGAAATCATGAAGCTTATCTGTCAGCGAGTCCTTCTCTGTTACTATCGAAACTATTACTTATTGGTACTACTATTATTACTTATACTACTGCTATTTTTTTTTTTTAAGAGGCCTGCTTCTCTGTTCGTCTGTCTGTCTTTATTTGTACCTACTGCTACTACTTTTCTAAATTCCTTCTCCACCAACTACTTTTTCTATAAGGATGAAAGTAGAAGGATTCTGTTTATTTTATAGTCGACCCATAATTCTCTCTCTCTCTCTCTCTCTCTCTCTCTCTCTCTCTCTCTCTCTCTCTCTCAGAATGAGAGACTTTTTTTTTGTTAAACAATGGTTAGACGGCAAAATTGAGAGGATATATGAAATAACAGAAATAATTTAGACGACACAATTGAGATGATATATGGAATAAAAATAATTTAGGCGACAAAATTGAGAGAATATATGGAAAAATAAAAAATAATTTAAGACCATAAAATTGAGATAATAATAATAATAATAATAATAATAATAATAATAATAATAATAATAATAATAATAATAATAATAATAATAATAACCGAATAAAACTAATAAAACATTGAAAAGATATAAAATGAAAGAAAAAAAAATTCAACCTCAAACCATACAAATAGGGGGTAAAATACAAAGCGAACCTTGCAAGCGAACAGACGAAACATTACTACGAAAACCCAAGACCCAAGAGAACCTAGTTCCTGATGTTACGTTTCCATCGCAAGTGCTACTGCACGTAATTAAGCCTGGCGGCGTTACCCACTGAAAAAGTGGCCACTGCTTCTGCCATATTGGTTTCTGCAGTGTCCTGTGAACCATGATTTACACACAAAGAACCCAGTCAGCGGACATGAGCCGTTCATGCTCCTAACAAGTGTGAAATAATGTACGATTTAATTAATTTCATGGCTAACTATCACAGGCACCTTTTCCTAATGTAAATAATGAGTATATTTACAGCCTGTCTGTACACTTGTGCTCAAACGTGACCATAAACACTAAGATAATTAACGGAACTTTCGTTAATTACATATAATATACGTTCGTTACCCATGATGGAATTTTCGTGTACTTTAAGCAATAAAACGAAAACACACGTGAAAATATTTTGGTGTTCAAACATGTCTGCATAATACATACAATCAACAACATTCGTATAACCTAATGTGTAAAATGCATATACGTAATACCGGTCGGGCATCCACTGCTGTATTGTATGTATGAATGTATATATATGTATGTATATATATGTATGTATGTATATATATATATATATATTATATATATATGTATGTATATATATATATATAAACAATCATGCGTAAAATAAATAAACGTATAGAATACATAAAAAAAATCTTTACCTTGGTTTATCACGAATAACGGACGGATTCTCGCTACCGCCGAAGCCTTCGTGAACACGCCACTTCGCTCTCGAAATAAGGAGAATGAATTGGTAACTGCAGCCGGAATACGGCTGTAATCCGAGAGCAATAGAAAGCGCCTTTCAAGCCATTGTTCCCACGCTCTTCTTTTGAAACTGAGGAACGCATCGCGTGCGCGTCTTCTATCGTGACTCACTTGCCGAAGCAATTTCATTTTTATATTCTCTCTCTCTTATTTTGGGGCCTTTGACGTGCTAACTCTTCCTCCGTTCTATTTACTCTATAATGACGGCGTATAAAAATACGACGAGAGCACTTGTAACGACGCCCCGGTAAAAGAGTAAAAAAAAAAAAAAAAAAAAAACCCGCGCGACACGCGCGGTTACGGCACGTGACCCGTACGGGTATCAGGTCGCGTGTCCATTGTTACCGGAGCATGATTACGCTTACGGTTTCGCTGAAGTGATGCATTACATGCGTGAATCCCGGTCGTTATTGCGCTGTTATGGGTGTGGGAAACTAATAGCAGTCGTGATTGTTATTGCGGATCGGTTTCCGACTGTGGGATTCGGGAGTCCGGATATCGAATCCTTCGGCGGTTACCGCTCGCGCTGCTGGCCGGTTGAGGTTGGTTTACGCGTACGGAATAACGGTTTTTTTTTTTATATATAATAAGCAGATAATGCCGCTAAGGAACCAGACCTTTTCGTTCTGTAAAAGACAGACAAACAATATTGATGTTTACCAGTTAAACATTATTATTATTATTATATACAATAATAATGATAATTACTATTATTATATTATCTTGAATACAAAAAAACCATGAGGGAAAAAGTACATAACAAATGCGGAAAATTTTAGTTATCGTTCCTCCACATGGTGTATTTAGAGTGGTTTCTATTAATTCAGTGCCACTGCGCAGCTTTGAAAGAAACAGCGCTGTAAAAGAAATCATTCGCATTCTATAAATATTTGCTGTCACTACCAATATAATTAAGACTTAATTCAGATTTTAGGCCCGTCGATGAGCCGAAACTTCTCTGGCAATGGTAAGCTGTGTGGTACCGGGATACTACTGTCCTGAAGATTACCGACGGCACTGGGATACGTATACCTCATTCCTAGCAATAGAGTATCAGTCAGATAGTTGTGAATCCCTTGATAAGGGAAAGAGTCACTAAATGGCTTTCCCTGTTTTCTGTTTCAAAGTGAGGAAGTCAGATATTATAGCACATCCAAGAAGCGGGAAAATGTTTATGAGAAATAAACGTATGATACTGAACATCTATTATTATTATTAATATATTATTATTATTATTATTAATCAGCTTAAAGACATCCGTTTAATATAATTTATATTCAGCAGAGGTTCAAAAGCTTAACCAATGCTGAGAGTAGCAATACTAAATAAAAAAAAAACCATATACTTCGGGCTAAGTCCAAAAGTGACGACACTAGTAAACTCCAATAAAGATATTTTAATTCAATACTATTTACCCAAAATCTTAATGTTTTAGAGATAGAGAATGAAATAGAGAAGAAAAAGAAAGTACAAAAAAAAAAAACATGTGGAAGTGTAATACTTAAGTCTGCACAAAAAAAATCTAACGCGTCTAATTGTAAAGACGTAATTAACGCAGGTAATGACTACGAAATCAATAAGGATAATTATATATATATATATATATATATATATATATATATATATATATATATATATATATATATATATATCTCTCTCTCTCTCTCTATATATATATATCTCTATATATATATATATATAATGCCTGTGTGTGCACATGGAGAGAGAGAAGAGAGAGGAAGAAGGCATAGCATATACATATCTACACTCGACTTCCATGTATATACACAGCATATATGTATATACACATACAGAGTATAGCACATACAACTTAATGGAAAATGTTTTCCCCAAAACCGCTGCACGCCTCAAACATATTTCGCCTAAAAGCTGGTTCCAGTAAGTAGTGTGTTTGTGAGTGCGTTCGCGCGTAAGAGCCGTGCATAGGTAGCATCCGATGCCGATGAAAATGTCATCAAATGGCGGTGGTTCCGGGGACTGGGCAACCCGCCGGGGAAGGGGAGGGGGGGGAGAGAAACAGGAGGGCGGGTGGGGGGATGCTAAGGCAGGAGAGGCTGGGTTGTAGGAGGGGGGACTGGGATAGGAACCCCGAACGCTTTTTGCGGTTATGGGAGTTTGAAAGTGTTTTTGCAAAAATGTTTCTCTCTTTTTTTTTTTTTATAAATGCTGGGCTTTATGGGCACTAGGTACTATCATGGGCTATATGCTTTAAATAGCGTTGTCGTAAATGAGTTGGCAGTAAGAAGGTCAGGCAGCAAATATTTTATAACGAAAATATTCGGCGATAAGCGCTGCGCCCAGAAAAGTTTTATGTGAAAGTGAATGTGCTACATGTATATATATATGATATACGCTTGGAGATAAAAGCATGCATTAATTCTACAGGAATTCGTTTTATACCAATGATAAAAATATTAAACAGTAAAAAGTAAAGGAAAAACTACACACATCAATCATTTTAACTATACCAGATGAGATTGTGAAATAAAAACATAGTGAACTGTTCGATGCTAGAACACAACAAGGAATAAGCGAGATTAGAAGGACGGAGTATGATAGAAGAGAGAGAGAGAGAGAGAGAGAGAGAGAGGGGAAGGGAGGAGAAAGAGAGAGGTCAGATGTCAGAGAAGAAAAGGAGATGAAGGTAGCATAAGGGGGAACAGGGGAGCATATGTGTGCAGGACCACCACCTGTGTACAGACTAAAAGAACCTGGCACTCTCTGCTGACATGGAAACGAGTGGTTTCCAAATACATTTTTTTGCATCTTTTTAATGTTTAACTTTATTTTGTCGTAAAAGAAAAAACAGCCTTTTTAAATTTCAGTTTTCTTAAACATCAAAAGGATTTTGCATTCCCTTTTTCATACATAAAAGTTTATGATTAGTTTCCTCAGGTACCGAAGTACTTAGTAGCGATTAAAAAAATACATTTTTACCAGTCTTGGAAATTCTATTATCTTTTTTTTTTTTTAGGGGGTTTAAACTTTTTCTTGCTGAACATTGTTTTATGAACATGCAAAATTTCTCTCATTTTTTTTCTAAGTGCTATACACAAATTAGGAGAACTTCCCGACGCACTAATGTTTTTCTACTCAACTATGAAAATATTCTTTGCAGCTTTTTCCAGTTACTTGAAAAGTTCCTCAGAAGATATAAGGCTAGTTCTTGAAAAAAAATTTTAACCCTTTCTTTAGTGAGACATCCATCAATTCTTTATGAACAGCCGAGTAAGCTGATATTCTTTAAGGTTTCAAAAGAGGAAAAACTTTAAATATCAGTGCACTGCAATTAAAGGTATGCTTATGAAGCATAACAATATCGAAGGAATAAATGCGACCTGTGCTACAGATTCGTATGTACAAAACAAATCATGCAAGCATTTTGTCTATAGGTAAGATATCAATACAAAAGCAACATCGATAAAAAGTGAAAAAATAAAGTATAGATTTTAGGGAGATATCAGCAAAATAAAACTTCCATAAAAGCAGTATCAACAGTAAAAATTCACAACTAAAGAAGAATAGCTGTGAAATGAAAAGAAAAATAAAATGTGAAATAAAATAAACCACATTTTGTGGGAACAATGAAACAGATCAGCCAAAAATCTAAAAAATACCATTAATCAAAAAATGACAAAATGAACAAGGGGAAGAAATACTGTTTACTTAAAAAAAATATTGTACTAAAAAAAACTCCCTCCCCTACATGAAATATGAAGAATTCCTAAAAGATCATTTTACAATAGATACGGCATATCATTTCATTAAGACTTCAGTGAAAAAGTCTTCCAAATCCCCATCTGACCCTCTTGAAAATAAAAAGAGAGGTAATAAATACACGAGATAGGAGGGGAAAGTGAATTAAAAATGAAGAATATATTTAAGAAAAACACTGACAAAGCAACACTTCCGGAAACCCACACTTAACAGCAGTGACAATAAATAAGGAAAATAAAAGACAGACCATTGACCAAATCACATCACCCAAAGTAAAATATATTTCATCAAGACAACAACGAGATGTCTTACGAAATTCTCGTAAGAATCTGAATACAAACAGGTAAAAAAATGCATGAAGTTTCTTCGGTGCAATCGAGTTTTCTGTACAGAGTATAATCAAGGCCAACCGAAAATAGAGCTATCTCTCGGTGGTCTCGGCATAGTGCTGTATGAGCCGCGGCCCATGAAACTTTAACTACGACCCAGTGGTGGCCTGGCCTACGTCGTTGCCAGACACACGATTATGACTAACTTTAACCTAAAATAAAATAAAAAAAACTACACTAAGGCTAGGGCTACAATTTGGTATGTTTGATGATTGGAGATGGATGATCAACACTGCAATTTGCAGCCCTCTAGGCTCGGTATTTTAAGATCTGAGGGCGGACAGAAAAAAAGTGCGGACGGACAGACAAAGCCGGAACAATAGTTTTCTCTTCCACAAAACTGAAAATGAACCAAGTGGATACGGGCGACAGAGAGGAACACCGAAAGCAACGAATGAAAAGCAATCAAATATTTAAAGACACAGCCATGAACTACTAGGAATGGAATATAGAGTTCAGGCCAAAGGCCAAGCGCTGGGACCTATGAGGTCATTCAACGACGAGAGGAAAATTGAGAGTAAGCGGTTGCAAAGGAAAACCTCAAAGCAGTTGCACTATGAATCAATCGTTAGGAGAGGATGGATAGGAAGATAGAAGAAAGATAATATGAATGGAGGTACAGTAAAAGGAGTGAAGGGGTTTGCAGCCTGGGGCCACAGGGACATGCAAAGAACCTAGTAAGGCCACAGTGCACTACGTGAAGTGCACTGACGGCACCATCCTACGGGGTCCATGAACTAATATCCCAACAACCTAGGAAGGACAGAATTAAAAAAAGAAAAAGGTTGTAAGTCTTCATAACCGAAGGTTATACTGACACGAGAGGCTTGCAAAATCACGATACGAAATCCAGTACATATTCCAGCAACGAAGAAACAACCGGGTTTCAAATTATTCACAATAATAATTTGAAATAAAAAAATACACAATCCACTAACAAAGAAATCAAAACTCCAAAATCACCCTCAAAAACATTAATAACAAGACACAAATGTCATATAATAAAAATGTCAAAAATCCCAATAATAACAGTAATAAAAAAAGATGCCAAGAGTTTTTATACTCACGTGTTGTACAGCGATCATCAGGGCTTTGGAAAAGCAGGTCAAATTATAATTAACCAAATACTTAAATAGGGAGCTATGAATTAAACTTCCAATAATCTAAGTCGGCCAGATTTTAAACGAGGAAAGTTAAATATACTTCAGGTTTACAGACCACTGAAATGATTAACGGCTCTCTGAGCTGGCGAAGGATAGACTTATTTTACGTGGCTAAGAACAAACTGGTTTACCCAGCAGCAGGACCTACAGCTTATTGTGGAATCGAACCACATTATACCGAGAAATGAATTTCTATCACCAGAAATAAATTCCTCCAAATCTTCATTGGCCGGCCGGAGACTCGAACTCGGGCCTGGCAGGTCTTACCACAGCTCTACCGACTCTGACGAGAATTTAATTAAGGATGTAATTCTTCATAAAATCGAAGGTTCTCGAGACGTCAGGGACTTCCAATATATTCGAAATTATAATCTGAAATAAAGACAAAAATACACATTCCAGCAACGAAGAAACAAAAACTCAAAAATCCCCCACACAAAAAAAAACAACAACAACAAGACGCCAACGAAATATATAAAAAAAAAACTGTCAAAAATCCCAATAAGAACGGCAATAAAAAAAAAAGTACGAGATGCCACGAGTGTTTATACCCATGTGTTGTACAGCCATCAGCAGCGGCTTTGGAAAAGCAGCTCGGAATTAGCTGCTAGCGCTGCCTTAATTAGCCGGGTCTTGTGGTCCTTCAACTGCATATACTGGCCGTAAGAAAACAAAATAAAAACACCCAAGAGGCACTCGGAGTTGAACTGTATAAACAAGGCAGGTAACTTGAGATAAACTGGGGAACAAGAGGGTTGGGGAGAGAGAGAGAGAGAGAGAGAGAGAGAGAGAGAGAGAGTGGGGATGGAGTAGGGACAGGGGGGGATGGAGAGAGGAGGAGGAGGGAGGTGGGGAGGAGGGGGAGAGAGAGAGAGAGAGAGAGAGAGAGAGAGAGGAGAGATGAAATGCGAAAGAAAGAGTCTGGGTGAGAGAGAGAGAGAGAGAGAGAGAGAGAGACATCATCATATTTGGACAGTTAAGACCACAAAAGTTCAGCTCTCTCTCTCTCTCTCTCTCTCTCTCTCTCTCCTCTCTCTCTCTCTCTCTCCTACACACAATAAAATTCCAATTTAGCTGATATAAAGATGGAAGAAGTAAACCTCGACATATAAACATTAAGACATATCGAGTCTAAGACAAACAGACATATGAGATCCCAACTGAATTTTATTTCCTCTCATTGAACTGTCTTTGCATATGATTTTCATAAAAGTGAAATAATTTGGTCATCAATCAGTAACGAAACACTGTGAAAATGACAGTCGTTTTTGAGTGAGTTTTCTTAAAACAGCGCAATACTTTTGCAAGATCTTTGTGACTCTTATATTGAGGCAATCTTCATTCTGCACAGGCCGATGGGATGGGCAACTCCATGCCCGAATATAAAAAAAAATAAACAAGTAAAAAATGCGACGAAGTTTCTTCGGCACAATCGGATTTCCGTACAGCCCATACAGCGTATAATCAAAGAGCCACAAAAACACATCTATCTTTCGGCAGTCTCGGTATAATGTTGTATGAGCCGCGACCCATGAAACTTTAACCACGGCCCGGTGGTGGCCTATCCTATATTGTTGCCAGAAGCACGATTATGGCTAACTTTAACCTTAAATAAAATAAAAACTACTGAGGCTAGAGAGACGCAATTTAGTATGTTTGATGATTAGAGGTGGATGATCAACGTACCAGTTTTAAGCCCTCTAATATCAACACAAGCTCTGAGCGGACAAAAATAAGTGCGGACGGACAGACAAAACCGGCACAATAGTTTTCTTTTACAGAAAACTAAAACAAACAAATGAGGCAAGGTTGATTATACGGTATAAAAATATTCCAAGTATCTCATATATAACACAACAACAACCACTAAATATATTTGAATAATAACAGCTCGCTTTTACATTGGCAAGATCAAGCAGAGATAAATGTGTTCGGTGTTCGGATGGGTGACCGTCTTTGAGCAATAAGCGCAACTGGTATACTGGCCCCTGGGTCCAGTGACCTCATTCCAGAATTAAGAAAGATAACGCTCAATAACAATAGCAACAGCAACCATTATAATTGGAGGTTTAGTAACCAACAAAGTGATGGATATGCTGAGAGAAAGAGAGAGAGAGAGAGAGAGAGAGAGAGAGAGAGAGAAAATACTTCGGTCCGAAGATATCATATGAAAATGATGATAATGACAATAGAGAAGAAACAAACAACAAAAAAGAAGAGGAACATGTAGTACAGTAGTGACGGAACGAAACTGGAGCATATTTTGTAGCTTGAAACCATTTATCTCAAATGAACAAACAAAGAGAGAGAGAGAGAGAGAGAGAGAGTCGATAAACGCGAGCGACCTGTCAATCATATTCAAATTACACATCCAAACAACACTTTGTCGAAGGTGCGCCATGTTTAGCCTCGAACGCCATTGTTTATTTGGCGGGGGGAAAGACAACGCCCTCTGTCGTCTTCGATTCCCCCCGCCACAAAACGCTCTTTCCACGTCTTCGCCTTCCTCCCGCTTCCCCTTCCGCGTTTTTCACGCGCACTTCTCTCATTTCTCAGTTTATTCGTACAAGAAGCTTATTATTATAATATTCCTTTCAGAATGCCGCCCCGAAGTGGAGGTTTGGGTGAGGGAACGTTCGTGTTTAAAGGGAAGAAGAAGTCGCGGGATCGAACACATTAGCTCAGACATGAGACGGCTGTCGCGGCGAGATGCTTTCAAGTAAGGAAACAAGCCAGAAGAAAAATCCCTCCGAAAGAGGAAGCTGTCACGGAGGAAGGAAGAAGGAGAGAGAGAGAGAGAGAGAGAGAGAGAGAGAGGAGTAGTGCGGAGAGTCCTTTTCATAAAAAGAAATAAAAATCGTGGAATATTTTTGCCTGGAAAAATGTTGACTACAACTGTGGAATTCTCAGCGAATAATATTTTGTGTGTGTGCGTGTGTGTGAGTGTGCTTGTGTGTTTGTGTGTATATATATATACACAGTAACTTAAGAGAGACAAATCCCAACTTCGCTGCCTACATGGTAATCTGTTACCTCTCTATTTACCTCCTCAAAGGTTAATATATCTGAACCGAATTTTCGGATACCTCATTCGAAATTTTTTCTAACTGCACATTTATTTGTAAGTAGGAAGACGACGTCATAACACGCCTATTGAGAGGAAGGATTACAGCCCCTCAAACAACAATGTCAGCCGATGACCCTGGCCCCCCGCCCCGGAGAAGGGGGTCAAGTGTCATATAGAGAGACAGAAAAAAAAAAATAAAAAAAAATAAAGTTAACATGTACTCATAATTTATATTTTAAGTGTCATATAGAGAAAAGAAAAAAAAAATAAATATAAAATAAAGTTAACATGTCCTCATAATTTATATTTTACAAATGTTTTATATGAGTGAGTGAGAAATATATAATCTTTTTTATTGCATCTTCATTTCACTTATTCCTTCCGGTTTACTTACGGAGAGGAATAACGATGGCCTTCCCTCAGACTCCAGTATTGGAATAAAGATAGAGGGGAAAAAATTATCATTCGCATCGTAAAGGACTAAAAAAAAATGAATTTTCCAGCTGAGTATTCAAACTTCAGGAAACTGCAATCAGTCTTCTCATATGCAACTTTAACATTCAAAATTACCATAGAAAATGTAATGCCAATATATTTTATAAATCTTATACTTGATTTTCTCCATTGATGCACAAGGGAACGTTGATGAAGACAGGTAAGGGGGAGGGATCGTCTCTCCTATTAAAGGTAGCCAATAAAATAATTCTTATTCTAGTTAAAAATTCTGCTCCTTTCAAGGGTTCCACAAAATTGATACGTTATCTGATTATATTTTTCACTTTTACAACATTTCTTTTAATAATAATAATAATAATAATAATAATAATAATAATAATAATAATAATAATAATAATAATAATAATAATAATAATAATAGTCAGAAATCAGGACGAACAAATATATCTAAATGTATACATACATATGTACATACACACACACACACACACACACACACACACATATATATATATATATATATTATATATATATATATTATGTAATTGTACCGTCATACAATAAATATACAATATACACCCTACAAAGTAATTTTTTTATGCATAGCAGTCAGGGCAAAACTTCAGAGCAACAAATTTAAAAAGTTTCGAGAAACCCTTGAAACAATACGCATCAAAGTTTTGCCTTCAAAATAACGCATTACGCTCAAGGTTAATTCATGGAAGAATAAGCACAAGGTTAATTAACCACATAATACACGTCAGTTTCTTAACAACGTAGGATACCAAGAATAAAAAAAATGATGAAAAACAATTTTTTTTTACGAATTTAGGCAAAAATATGCCTGTGTCTAACTGTCCATGAAGGGAAATAACGGTACCATACCTCAGCATTAAACATAACAAGAGAAAAAAACAACCCATCCGAAGTAATCCTTTATGCAGGCAGAGCAAAAAATAAATAAAAAACGTAATAAATATAATCAAATAAAAAAAGGTACACGGAACTGCAGGAATAGGATAAACATAAACCTCTTTCACCATCTTTGTATCGCAAATGATGGAACCGATAATCGGATTAAAAATGGAAGGACATAAAATGTAATTAGATCCTCTTAACTTCCACGAATGGAGAATTTATATGAGGAGAGAGAAGAGAGAGGGACTGAATTTATCAATCCATGCAGCATGGACTCATGACTTGATGTTGAATTTAATTAGCTGAGAGCAACACCTTACGCCTTACAGACCTGGTTCGTTCAGGTTGCCCCAGGTCCCTCAGTGTGAGGCATCTTTGATGTCTACCAGAGAATTGCTAACGCATCTTCGGTATATTTTGCATCTTCCAGTCTTGGATGGTCTGGGATGCATCTTGATGTGTCGAGCTTATTCTTAAACACATCTACGCTCACTCCTGTTATGTTCCTTCAGATGAGCTGGTACCGCATTGAATAAACGCTGCATTATCGATGCTGGTGCGTGGTGGATTAATGTCCTGTGTGCTTTCCTTAGTGTTCTGGTATAGTTTTGGCACTATTAATCTACCTCTGCTTGCTCTTTTGAGAGAGAGAGAGAGAGAGAGAGAGAGAAGATGTTGAATTTATTAACCTATGCCCGGCACGGTCTCTCTCTAGACGAAAATCCCGTAACGAAGAGAGAGAGAGAATGTTAAATTTATCAATTTATGCCGGCACGGGCTCTTTTCCAGACGAGAATCCTTCAACCTGGAGAGAGAGAGAGAGAGAGAGAGAGAGAGTTAAATTTAATAATTTATGCGGGCACGGGCTCTTGCCCTTACGAGAATTCCGTAACCGGGAAGAGAGAGAGAGAGAGAGAGAGAGAGAGAGAGAGAGAGAGCACTGGCAACACTAAGTGGTCCCCCACCATCTAGTCTTGGAGCTCTCTCCTGAATTTCTCCTGGGAGGAGCCAGCGACAGTCAACGGGGTTGCCAGATGCACGTTCCCATCGCCGAAACCTGGAATAACTTGCCTAAAGCTGGGATGCATCATGAATGTACGGAAATATTGTTTTTTTTTTTTTTATCTTTTTATTTTGTCTCTTTCCCGTAATGGGTTATAGGCGTGTTATTTTGTTTATTATTTAAGAACGGTGGCTGAAAGGTGGGGCACGTGCATACACAAACATTCACATACTCACACCCACCCACCCACGCAAACACACTTACAGATAATATGTGTATATATATACTGTGTATCATTATATACATACATATATATATATACATATGTAATTTATATATATACATGTAACATACATATATAAAATAAATTTATAAACACACACACACACACATATATATATATATATATATATATATATATATATATATATATATATATATATATACAGTATGTATACAGTATACATACATACATACATACATACATACATATATATATATATATATATATATATATATATATATATATATATATAAAAACAATCATGTTAACATATTTCAAACAGACAATTATAATAGGTAAAGTAATAAAAAAAATTGCTTCAACTGGAAGGGTCTAATGGAAATCGTTATTAGCAAAAAAAAGCCATCAAGTTATGAACGTTATTAGGAGCTTCGGTTGCATTCCTAAATCTGCGGTCACGAAATCATTTATTTGTCAAATTAAAAAAAAATAAATTAATAAATAAAAGCTCCAAATTAAGCGTAAAATTGCAAACATAAGCAAGAACACCCACGCAAACTCTCCCGTATACATATACACACCTTTATTTATGTGGCTATATATACAGTAATATGTATACAGTATATCGTTAACCGTCTCCCCAAACCGATGGTGATTCCCAAAGCGAAAAACAAAATAAGTAAAAAATGCGTCCGAGGTTTCTTCGGCGCAATCGAGTTTTCTGTACAGACTATAATCAAGGATATCGAAAATAGATCTATCTTTCGGTGGTCTCGTTATAATGCTGTATGAGCCGCAGCCCATGAAACTTTAACCACGGCCCGGTGGTGGCCTGCCCTATATCGTTGCCAGCCGTATGATTACGGCTAGCTTTAACTTTAAATAAAATAAAAACCTGCTGAGGTTAGAGGGCTGCAATTTGGTATGTTTAATGATTGGAGGGTGGATGGTCACCATACCAATTTGCAGCCCTTTAGCGTCAGTAGTTTTTAAGATCTGAGGGCGGACAGAAAAAGTGCGAAAAAGTGCGGATCAGAAAAAGTGCGGACGGACAGACAAAGCCGGCACAATAGTTTTCTTTTACAGAAAACTAAAATGTAATACGAAAAAAGACAACAACAAGCGCTGCCACATTTGCATTGGACCTACTGAAGAAAAAAATCTTAACATATTTATGTTCAATGAAAAATAATTTAGGGTGTCACAAGAATCTATGCTGAATAATATAACACGAAAATGAATTAACCATTCACTACACAATATCACATAAGACTGCAATAATTCATTAAACGACTAAAGCTTGACGTTAATAAAAAGATAAGTCAAATTATTTATAGACAACAACAATAATATGCAAAACGTTCTTCAAACAAACCTGCATAAATATACATACACTCTGATACGCACAAGAGAGAGAGAGAGAGAGAGAGAGAGAGAACCCCTTAAATTTAACATATAATGAATGGAAGGCTTTTGAGGTTTCGAGACGCGTGCCACCAACTGGCGGTTCCCTTTGCTACGGAGCGCCAGGTCTCCGAGGGACTATCCTTTCCAGGCTATGCGAGGGGAGAGAGAGAGAGAGAGAGAGAGAGAGAGAGAGAGAGAGGAGACGAAATGAATGCTGGTTGCTCCTGCCAAAACCCAGCTTTATGACTTTGTCAAAAACCATGCACTGCAAGGACGGTAGTCATTTACTGACCGGTAGCGCTCTCTCTCTCTCTCTCTCTCATTTCCATTCATCTGCAAATAGCAAAGGCACGCGGGGCGAAGGAATGCCATTCCGAGGGCAGAGTGGAGAGAGAGAGAGAGAGAGAGAGAGAGAGAGAGAGCCCACCACTATTACTTAATGATGTTAAAGATATCGAATAGCAAGAGCTTCTGAAAGGGAGAGAAAGGAGGCTCATTTTCGAAATGATTTCATGAGAAATGAAGTCCTAAAAGGTTTGCTGGATTACGTACAAAGATGCACAAACAAATAGATACATATATATATATATATATATATAATATATATATATATACAAACATACATATATATATATATTATATATATACATATATATATATATACACACACACATATATATATATATATCACTCAATATATGGGAAAATAAGAAGATTAAGGAGCACGATGAAAAAATATGAGATATGTATTCTTAAGCAATCAAGTATTTGATACCCTCTGATGTCGTCTATTTTTTACAATCGGAAGCCACGTGAAGTCTCTTCCCTGTAAGAGCTAACCAAACTATACTGAAGGAGTGTTTGCAGGAGTAAACAATACTTACGAGAGAGAAAAAACTCTCATTTACAATCAGATTAAAAAAGAGGAAAAATGATAATTTCAAATACGCTGCATCAACGGAAACCAAACAACGACACATCTCTTGACGGAAAAAATAAGCGGCAATTCAGGGCAGGGCGGAAGCGCTCCTGTCTATACGCACATATATTAAAAAAATAAAAAACTTGAAACTGGAGTGCCGATCCAAAAAAAAAAAAAATGTGTTCGCCGCTTATATATTTCCGAACTTTTTTTTCTT
>NC_089741.1:47379357-47401857 GCF_040412425.1 Macrobrachium rosenbergii
TACTGTAATGTCAGTTTTAATGCAACTGTAACATGGTAAATAGCAACGAGAGGTAACACACTTTTAGCATTTCTCTCGTTTAGTATGAAAAGTCTCAAGGTCCGCAAAAGGGCCTTTAGGTGTTCTACCACCCAGAATCTATGAGTCTAAATGTACATGCTGTCTATATTTCACTGATGAGATGCATAATACACACACATACAATGTATATATATATATATGGATGCATATATGAAAAATATTTAAACAAAATATATATATATATATATATATATATATATATATAATATATAATTTATATATTTGGTATGTGTGCATGTGTGTATGCAATAATATGTATGCATTATATAATATATATAAAACAAACATACTATATACATATATATATATATACATATATATGTATGTATATACAACTATATATAAATACATACATATATATATATATACATATAGCTATATATATATACATATATATATATATATATATATATATATATATATATATATAAAGAGAGAGAGAGAAGTATACTAAATTGACGGAGAGTTTATCAACTTGTTTCATGAAGCAAGTGGTGAACTCGCATTAAGGTTCTCACTGACCACTAAAGCACCGTCCCAAAGTTTCGAAATATGCAAATTTTCCAAATCCCTAGATTTCCTCTTGAATTCCTTCCTAAAAATAACAATAACAGATTTTAGTTGATGAATAAACATTAACATATAAAATTAAACATTTATGACAAGTTCGTTTAAAGAAAATTTTTCTGGTTTAAAAAAAAGCACACACACGCTACTACTTCTAGAGCCTAACAGTGGCTTTCCCGTCAATACCAGGAATAGATGAAATTGGCCTAGTTCCCGACTGGCAGGCTCACGTGCATTTAAATCGGCCATGGGGAATATTCTCCTATCGCAAAACGGACACGACGATACACTAAGATACTTGTAATCTTAGGAATATAAATATATAAATATATATATAAATATATAAATATATATATATATATATATATACATATATATATATATATATATATATATATATATATACTATAACAAAAATTACAAAGTTAATAAAAACAAATATTTGAGAACAAACTATATATATATATATATATATATATATATATATATATATATATATATATATATATATATATATATATGCTATTTATATGTGTGTGTGTGTTGATTTATTTGACTATTTCATATATAGTGAAAATTATTATATATACTTACTATAAAGTACGTATATAAAACACACTTATAAATGTATGTATATATATTAAATACATATATATATATATATATAGCAATATAAATAAATAAATGAGATAAATATATATATGTATATATATCAGCAATAATATATGACAAATATATACGTAGACGACCACATGAAAGGTGAAAATTATATATATTACTATTGCGTACACTTCTTCAAAATTACAAGAAGTTACAGTATATATATATATACTGTATATATATATAATATATATATATATATATATATATCATATATATATATATATATATATATTACTAGAACAATATACAAAATTACTATATATACATATATGCTGATATATATGTGTAATGTTGTGTGTGTGTGTATGTTTGATTTATTTGAGCTTTATTTCATTTACATAGTGAAAATTATTATACACACTTAATATAAATGTACGTATATAAACACACGCACACAAATATATATGTATATATAACGATGTGTGTGTGCGTATATTTATCAATATGTATATGTAGATTACTTATATATTAAAATTTTCACTATTCAAATCAAATAAAAAAAAAGAAAAATAATAAAGCCGTTTATGTCGACTGCGATTACATCCCTGACTAAGCAACTTTCGGGTTAATTTTGATCCTGCGTCCTGTGACGTTTAATCTTCAATCTTATTATCAGGTTAATAGGACCACTGGTTAATCCATTTTGTACTGGCTTTGCTCATATCCATTTGGTGGCGGAATTTTTAATTTTGGACGCGGAGACAGGTGTGACAAATGCCCAACAATCCTCTTTATCATCATTTTCTGTCTGTCTGTCTGTCTATCTTTTGTTTGTCTCCCTCATACATCCAATTTTTGTCTGTTTGTCTGTCTTACGTAGACAAATACACATACACACAAGGCCTTGTTTTAAGCAGATATTTCTGTCTGTTTGTGTTGTACATCAATTTTTGTCTGTTTGTCTTCTCTCTCTCTACACAGAAGGCCTTTTTAAGCAGATTTCTGTCTGTTTCCTCTCTCCATCTCTTTCCCTCTCTCTCTCTCTCTCTCTCTTGCATTCTTTCTCTTCTGTCTGATGGGGGAGGAGGGAGGGGGAAGGAGAGGGAGGTGGGACAATGCTGTTGAAGACTCAGTAAAACTCGATAAGAACGCATTGTAGGCGATCTCTACTGAACGCTTCCAAAAGCTGCGTATTGTATGTATCAGAAGTGACTAAACATTCTCCACATTTTATTGTTTTTTAATGAAAAAAAAGTACCCAGCATTTCGCATCTACTCCACGTACGGGAAGAGGAAATGCATTCTTTTTACACAAGAATTTCAGCATTTTGCATTTTGGAACACGAAAAAAAACTAGTTAAAATGGAATACACAGACGAAACAAAAATGAAAACGAAAAAAAAAAACATAAAAAACTACTCGTTCATGTATTCAACGCAAGCGCAATTTTCCTTCAGATCTGAAAAGCGGAAGAAAAAAAACTGGGGGGAAAAAACTACGTATTCAAGTCATTGCAGGAAGGAAACTAATCCTACCGTATGGAATACTGCAGGCGTGAAAATTTCCACCTTACAAAATGGCACGCCGAGAACTTAACAAAAGATATTGGGACCGCCTCGTGAATGCTTACTGGAGGGGAACGAAGCTTACACGAGAGAGAGAGAAGACACACGAGAGAGAGAGAGAGAGAGAGAGAGAGTTTTCGGGAACCGTATGCAAGGTGAATATGAAGATTAATAAAAGGATGTTTCCTAACAATTTGAGGCAAATGAGTTTCCGTCAACAATTCATCCAGAGAGAGAGAGAGAGAGAAGATTAATAAAAGGATATGCAATTATATAAAACGATTTCAGAACATTAATAAAAGGATGTTTCTAACAGCAAATGAGTTTTCAATTCATCCAGAGAGAGAGAGAGAGAGAGAGAGAGAGAGAGAGAGAGAAGGGCGAGATATGCAATTATATAAAATGTTTCGAATGACATGAAGAAAGAAAACAGAATAACTTGGAGAGAGAGAGAGAGAGAGAGAAAATGTTCGAATGGCATGAAGAAGAAAGAAAATATAATAAACTTAGAGAGAGAGAGAGAGAGAGATTGTTGTAGTTGGTAAGTAGAGGTACATACAACCCTGTAAGCAAGGATTATAAAAAAAATTAACATTACTAATTAAAATAAGATTCACAATAATAACCACAGTTAATATGTTTAATGAAGATATCATAATAAATAAGCCTTCCTTGTATTTTATAACCCATGTTAGCGGGCAATATTGACAAGCAAAATATACATACATATATATGCATACATATACAAACACATTTATAAATATATATCACAAACGATCCAAATTCACGGTATACATATATTCCTACTACTCGTGTTAGGCTTCAATGAGAGGGGATGGTTTAGATTCCAGATTCATTAATTGTACTTTGTAAAAATTGAAGAATCTAGCACCTAAACCATACGGTCCCACTGGAGTCTAACACGATTAGTAGAAACTTATATAATGTGTATATATAAATAAAAAATACATATATATATGACATGATATTTACGTGTAAAATTGTGCTCAAACGTGACGAGCGTTTAATAAATGTATATATACATATATATGTATATAATGTCTTTGATATCAGGTAAGGTAATATCTTGATTCATATTTTGTATCGTAAAAAGTACAGAAATAATCCACGTCCGTATATATATATGTATATATATATATATATATATATATATATATATATATATATATAGAGATATAGAGAGAGAGAGAGAGAGAGAGAGAGAGAGAGAGAGAGAGAGAGAGAAAGAGATATGTATATATATATAAATATAAGTACTTATGTATATAGAGATATGTATATATATAATATATATATATATATATATATATATATATATATATACTGTATATATATATATAATCAAGAAAGCTACAAACGTCCTTTAATATCCAATTCATCTGCACATCGGAAATAATATATTTTCATATATGTTACCGAAGGGGAATTTTTAGTTGATAATAAGTCCACCGTCCCGTGGGGTCGAACCAGCGACGGACGAGGAATCAGGACTACAGTGACGCACTAACGCAGTCGGCCAAGAGGTATAAGTGAATAACATCTCCCATCAACTCACCGTCGAACTCAGGTGTTTTGCGTTTTGGTGATATCACCACCTCTGCCATATTGACCGTGTAGTGCGTTTGTCGCACGTAGCCATATATGACTATTTTATCACATCACCGTGTCACGGTGATATGATAAATAGTCATGTATGTATATATATATATATATATATATATATATATATATATATATATATATATAATATATAATATGTGTGTGTCCGCGTGCGCGTGAATACAAAAGTGTCAATCTGAGTGTTATACAATAAAGGGGTCGAAATAAAAAATAACACCCACTTCTTGGGAGAAAGGGGGACCATGGAGATCAGCGGGCAAAAAGAAATAGGAAAGCAATTCTACAGCTTACAAGTGATAGCCGCTTAACATTTAATGAGCCGTTCAATGAGGGAATTAGTTATTCCGACTGAAATGTGGGATATAAAAAAGACTTGGTAGGCGTTCTGTGATCGCTTGCGAGGAGGATGGCTTGCGCTGTCAGACCCAGAGAACCAAGAACTCAACGGATCTTACAGGAGAGAGAGAGAGAGAGAGAGAGAGAGAGAGAGAGAGAGAACCACTTAACCGACAGATTACCGCTTGTTCATTCTTACCAAATATAAGACAACAGTGGTATATATATATTTATGACTTCTAAACTTCTAATACTATGTATCTGTCCTTCGTCAATGGCTTGGAAATAAAGTCGAAACCGGTCAGGACCTACACCCCGTCTCTTATGTTTCACCTGTGGTAATGTGTGATAAATGAATCACGTAAAAAAAGTGATTATAATCATCATTTGTATATATATATATGTGTGTGTGTGTGTGTATTTGTAGGGATAATAATAATGTATATACTGAAAATTAGAATATCCAAGATATCGAAAAAGTAAATAATGTTACTTATGTGAGTGACGTCACCTCCCCTCAGCAAACGAAAAATAAACTAAACGCCAAAGAACTTCGCCGACAAATCAGGAAATAGAAAATGAAAGACACCTGAGAAGAGGTAGAAGAAGCAACATCCAGGTATTGTGAGCGCAGATGAAAGTCATGAAATGAAAGTTAATTAATTAGAAGTTTAAGTTCCTTTCGATCTGCTATATCAATGACTATAACAAAGTATACGAGGGGAGGACGAAATCAGAGATCAGGAATAACGGGAATAATATATATATATATCTATATATATATGTTTATATATTTATATATATATACATATATATATATATAATATTTATATATTAAATATATATATATATATATATATGTTATATAGTAATATATATATGTATATAATATATATAATATATATGTGTATGTATATATATATATATATATATATATATATATATATATATATATATATATATATATATATATATATTATATGTGTGTGTGTGTCAATAATTACACTAGAATTACCAGATCAAACACTTAACGAATTACGAACGAAATCTACCTGCAATGAACGGTCAAAATAATAATAACAATATAAAATATATACGAAAACAAAAAATGTTGAATCCATTAATTTGTATACATAATCTTTCCATTTCCAACGACTCCACAAGGTCAATGAAAGACTTACTCTTTATATAAAATAACTTCTCACTTCCCGAGATTTTAAGAAACAAAGTAAAAATACAAGAAATACTGTAAGTGAAAGTCTGTATAAAGGGCCTTCCTATTTCAAGTCTTACAGAAAATATGGAAATAATAATAATAATAATAATAATAATAATAATAATAATAATAATAATAATAATAATAATAATAATAATAATAATAATAATAATATCTTCATTTCAGCTCAGGGTTATATACAGAGACGTATAAATTTGCCTAACTTCATCTCAAAATATCCTAGTCAGAATAAAGAAAAATTTGCTTTATTTCACCTTAAAATATCCAAGTAAAAATAAAGAAAATTTGCCTGGTTTCACCTTTAAATATCCTAGCAAAAATTTAAAAAATTTGCCTAATTTCATCTTAAAATATCCTAGTAAAAATAAAGAAAATTTGCCTAATTTCACCTTAAAATATCCTAGTAAAAATACAGAAATATTTGCCTAATTTCATCTTAAAATACCCAAGTAAATAAAGAGAAATTTGTCTACTTTAACCTTAAAATATCTTGGTGAAAACACAGAAAAAAACAGGAAGACTTAGCATAAAAATTTTCCTTCTAAAAAAATCTTTCGGAAAAAAAAAAAAATACATGGCGCCCACAAAAATCATTATACCGTAGCACGGAGCAACAACAACAGCCCAGCCAGCAGCCATCGACTACTTGCAATCCCACCTAGGCAAACATGGCCGACAGAATCTGATACCGCCGACTTGTGCCAGAATGATCGTCGGAGGTTCTGGAAGCGAGGCGACCAGGTTCCCCGTCTACAGGTGACCTTGATGAGGCAGACGCGTTAATAGGACAGGTATATCTCCCTGTCTGGTCAGATGACTCGATTTCTTGAAGTTTTGTTGCCCATCGAGATCTCGGATTGAACAGGTAAGGAAGGCGACAGTGACTTTGTTTTGATACATGTGTAAGTGAGGTAGATTAAGAGAATGGTGAGAGAGAGAGAGAGAGAGAGAGAGAGAGAGAGAGAGTTTGATCAATCTAGCCCACACATGAATAAATTGTGCATACGAAAAGTAATAACTTATAGCTACAAGAGGGCTGTTATCTTGTGAAACATCAATGCATTTTTTTACACAGGAAGCTTATAATGTTAAAGTGGGAAAATTATCTCTCTAACCTTTTGTATACATACATATATATGTAAATATATGTATATATATTTATATATACATATATATACACACACCCACATATATATACACTAATATATATATATACACTATATATATATATATATATATATATATATATATATATATATATATATATATATTCGTTTAGAATAACATTTACAGGGCTTATTACCAACAAACTGAAGAAAGAGCAAAAGGAAAAACAAGTGAAGCATTCATGAAGTTTCTTGTAACAATCAATTTCTGCACAGCCGCTTTGTATTAGTCAGAAGCCTGAAAAGCCAGAAAATGGGTGGTCGGTATAATGCTGTATGAGTTTGGCCAATGAAACTTTGCTCCCGACAGTGGTGGCCCATCCTATATCGTTGCCAGAAGTACGATTATGGCTAACTTTACCTTAAATAAAATAAAAACTTCTAAGGCTAGAGGGCTGTAATTTGGTACGGTTCATGATTGGAGGGTGGATAATCAACATGCCAACTTGCAGCCCCCTAGCCTCAGTAGTTTTTAGGATCTGAGGGCGGACAGAAAAAGTGCGAACAGAAAAAAGTGCGGACGGACAAACAAAGCCGGCACAACAGTTTTATTTTACAGAAAACTAAAAATGACAACTGATCTCTAAACATTTAATTAATAAAGTATCATATAGTTTAATAAGTTTTACATTCTTTAGATTTTAGGCAAAATAGTTCTGCTGCGGATGGAACAGAAAGGAACTAAATATAAGCAATTTTCTACTAACTGCAGAGTAATTACCTGGCGCGAAGATTAAAAGGATATAAAAAAGAATATCCGCTTGATTGTTGTGGGTACAAATGACTGAGTTTTTCGATGACCTTATAAGAATCTACCAGTATGAAGGAAATTAAGTAAGAGACAAGGCAAGGGAGGAGGAGGAGGAGGAGGAGGAGGAGGAGGAGGAGGAGGAAGGACAGGAGGAGGAGGAGGAGGAGGGGAGGAGGAGGAGAGAGGGATACGTAAACATCATAAACATAAAAATATGAACTTGATTTCCCTCGAACTTATATTCTTATTCACTCAAGATCAAATATTAGACAAGAGAAAAATGCGCCGAAGTTTCTTCTGCGCAATTCGAGTTTTCTGTACAGTGTATAATCAAGGTCACCGAAAATAGATCTGTCATTCGGTGGTCTCGGTATAATGCTGTATGAGCCGCGGTCCATGAAACTTTCAGCCGGCCGTGGTGGCCTATGTTGTTGCGTTGCCAGATGCACGATTATGACTAACTTTAACCTTAATAAACTACTGAGCTAGAGGTTTGCAATTTGGTATGTTTGATGATTGGAGAAGTGGGATGAGCAACGTGCCAATTTGCAGCCTCTAGCCTCAGTAGTTTTTTAATATTTGAGGCGGACAGAAAAAGCATGAGCAGAACAGACAAAGCCGGTACAATAGTTTTCCTTTACAGAAAACGTGCTATGGTTTATATTAGATAGCTGGTTATTATCGACAGAGATGGCAATTGTTTTAAATGAAAATTTCATTGTTATGGAAGAACGCAAGTAAAAAAAGGCCCGTTGAGAGGCACAGAGGGTTTCCATATAACAACTGTAAATGGTATCGAGATAAACAAAATTAACAAATGAAAATTAAGAAGATATAGAGAACAAAAGTCATAAACCCAGATCTCTGTCTGTCTGTCTCCTCTTCCTCGTCGTCGTCTTCTTTTTTCTTTCTTCTTTTCTTCTCTCTCTCTCTCTTCCTTCTCCTCCTCTTCTTCTTCTTCTTCTTCTACTTCTTCTTCTTCTTTTTTCTTTCTTCATCTTCTCTCTGTCTGTCTGTCTGTCTCTCTTTCTCTCTCTCTCTCTCTCTCTCTCTCTCTCTCTCTCTTCTCTTCCTCCTGCCCTTCTTCTTCTTCTTCTTTTCTCTCTCTTTCTCTCTCTCTCTCCCTCCCCGTCTGACCAACTAATGCAGGCAGTAGTTTTATTGGAGATGGTGTTAGATAAGGCCGCCGATCTCCACCTCGGGACATAACCCCAATTAAGCGAACCCCCGATAGCCAACTCACCCGTGTCTTTTAATCCCCCAAGATGCGTTCGACCGGAGAAAAAACGCCCGGCGTCGAATTTCGCAGAAGTACGCCCATCTGGGTCGATCATATTTTGTCGACGTTACGGAGTTCGACTTACTGGGGTTGGACGTAAGGTGTGGCCCCGCCGCCCGCCGCCCTTATGACGCCCGGGACTAATGGAGGAGGGTTGGCCTTCCGGGTTGGGTTCCCCGTTGGGTGGCAGAGGGAGGGGGGAGAGGGGGAGAGAGGGGGAGAGAGAGAGGGCCAATAGGGACAAGGGTTGGGGAGTTAGTAGGGAGTGAGTAGGGAGTCAGCCGTAATGGTTTGTTGCAATTAAAACCTCACTCGAATATGTCAACCTGAAAGAGGGAGGCGTGGTTTATTTCGGGTGACGGAGTCGGGTACATCGCGTTTATAACTTGTTCCTTCCAAGGCGAGGTTGTCCTTTAACCTCTTCGCAATTTACGATGTTAATGACCACGAGATGAACATCACAGAGAGAGAGAGAGAGAGAGAGAAGAGAGAGAGACTAAAAAAAACTTGGTGCATGAAAAAGATGTTGACAAGGTAGTGTTAATGATCATGAGACTATTCGACGACGGCGAATAAATTACGCAAAACATCGTTTGAATACGGACAGCTATTAGAACAAACAAATAAATTCGAAATTTATCACTTTTCAATTGTATTTAACTGAACAATACCCTAATTTCAACTTCCAACTACCAGCCAATTACGTGAAATAAAAAAAAATCAAAGAAGACACTTTTTCGGCGAAGAGACCCGTTGAGAAATTTCGTGGACGTCGTCGGGAGGAACAAAGTGCTATCTATATGAGACGTCTCACAGCCCCGTCGTCGTTATAACGGTCTGCGATAATGGGGGTCTGGATGTGCTTAGAATACACACGAGTGGTACAATTGTCACTTTGACGCAATTGTGTAGGAGACGGAGAAGAAAGAGAAAACGCGAAAATTGCCTAATTACTCTGGTGTCCTGACGAGAGTGGGTTGATGCCGTGGAGCATGAGAGTAATTACGATGGTTATCGTCATTATAACGGTTTTGATTGTTATTATTGCTGGTGTGTTTAAACGTCGACAATAATAACAACGTCATTATAGATGAAGTATGTTACTGTAGTTTTTATAACCATCATCATAATTTTGTATTACTTTCTACACTTTTGTAATCGTGTACATTATTATTATTATTTTTTTTTGTCGATCACAGTCATCGTATTCGACTGGGTGGTTTTTATAGTGTGGGATTCCGGGTTGCATCCTGCCTCCTTAGGAGTCCATCACTTTTCTCACTATGTGCGTATTATTATTATTATTATTATTATTATTATTATAATTATTATTATTATTATTATTATTGCTAATGTTAATATTATCTTTATTAGAATAATAATAATGAAAAAAACATCAACTGTGGACGCAGATACTAAGTCAACCACAACAAGAACAATTATAATAAATATAACAATAAATATATTTCAACTGTTCCCCTTAGAAAAACCTGGATAGGATAAAGTAGCGGCCCCGCCTTCAGAAGCTACCCTCTGAAGTTGATTATTATACGTCTTCATAAAAATTCTAAACACCGGAGATCCTAAACATCAAATCACGCAAGTAATAATAATAATAATATGTAATAATAATAATAATAATAATAATAATCTCAGCAACATTAGACTGCTGAGACGAAGAGCTCTTTAGTTCCGCGTAAGAATGACATCTGAACACAGGAATTAAATACATAGTAAAACAACCCGGAGGATTAAAACATATGTTGAAGTGATAAATCATTTATTGCACACAGTGAATTCTTGTATTTATAACATTACAAAAAAAACGAGTGTCAAGGAGGAGGAAAATATGACAGCATGTTAAAATGATGTGCAATATACAAGGATACCTCTAAATGATGAGGAAAAAGTGTTGAAAAGTGAGGAAAAGACGAGGCTATCTTGAAATGATTAGGGCATCTTCAAAGGGGTGAAGAAAAGTTTATGTAATTTGTAAGGTCGAGTTAAAGTTATATTATCTTGCAAGGGGGAGGAAAACAAGGGTTACATTAAAGGGGGAGGAAAAACATGGGTCATCTTAAATGGTGAGGAAAAACAAGGGTTACCTTAAAGGGGGAGGAAAATCAAGGGTTACCTTAAAGGAGAAGGAAAAAAAACAAGGGTCACCTTAATTTAAAGGGGGAGGAAAAACATAGGTTACTATAAAGGGGGAGGAAAAACAAGGGTTACCCTAAGGGGGAGGATAATAAGGGTCACCTTAATTTAAAGGGGAGGAAAACAAGGGTTACCTTAAAGGGGGAGGAAAAACATGGGTCACCTTAAATGGGGAGGAAAAACAAGGGTTACCTTAAAGGGGAGAAGAAAAACAAGGGTCACATTAAAGAGGGAGGAAAAACAAGGGTTTCCTTAAAGGGGGAGGAAAAACAAGGGCCACCTTAAAGGAGAGGAAAAACAAGGGCTTCCTTAAAGGGAGAGGAAAATCAAGGGTTACCTTAAAGGGGAAGGAAAAACAAGGGTCACCCTAATTTAAAGGGGAAGGAAAAACATGGGTTACCATAAAGGGGGAGGAAAAACAAGGGTTACCTTAAGGGGGAGGAAAATAAGGGTCACCTTAATTTACAAGGGGAGGAAAAACATGGGTTACCATAGAGGGGTAGGAAAAACAAGGGTTACCTTAAGGGGGAGGAATATAAGGGTCACCTTAATTTAAAGGGGAGGAAAATCAAGAGTTACCTTAAAGGGGGAGGAAAAACAAGGGTCACCTTAAAGGGGAAGGAAAAACAATGGTTTCCTTAAGGGGGAGGTAAAACAAGGGTTACTTTAAAGCGGAAGGAAAAACAAGGGTTATCTTAAGGGGAGGGGAAAAACAAGGGTTTCCTTAAAGGAGAAGGAAAAACAAGGGTTATCTTAAAAGGGGATGAAAAACAAGGGTCACCTTAATGTAAAGGGGAGGAAAATCAAGGGTTACCTTAAAGGGGAGAAAAACAAGGGTTAGCTTAAAGAGGGAGAAAAAACAAGGGTCACCCTAATTTAAAGGGAGAGGATAAACAAGGGTTACCTTAAAGGGGGAGGAAAAACAAGGGTTACCTAAAAGAGAGGGATAAACAAGGGTCACCTTAAAGGGGAAGGAAAAACAAGGGTTTCCTTAAAGGAGGAGGAAAAGCAAGGGTTACCTTAAAGGGGGAGGAAAAACAAGGGTCACCTTAATTTAAAGAGGAGGAAAATCAAGGGTTACCTTAAAGGGGGAGAAAAACAAGGGTTACCTTAAAGAGGGAGAAAAAAACAGGGGCCACCTTAATTTAAAGGGGGAGGATAATCAAAGGTTACCTTAAAGGGGGAGGAAAAACAACGGTTACCTTAAAGGGGAGGAAAAACAAGGGTCACCTTAAAGGGAGAGGAAAAACATGGGTTTCCTTAAAGGGGGGAGGAAAAACAAGGGTTACCTTAAAGGAGAAGGAAAAACAAGGGTTGCCTTAAAGAGTCAGGAAAAAAAAGGGTAACCTTAAACGCTCAGGAAAAGAAAGGCTTACCTTAGAGCGTGAGGAAAAACAAGGGTTACCTTAAAGGGAAAAAAGGGTTACCTTAAAGGGGGAGGAAAAACAAGGGTTACCTTAAAGGGGGAGGGAAAGCAAGGCTTACCTTAGAGGGTGAGGAAAAACAAGGATACTTTCAAAGGCGAGAAGATGAAAGAATTTCCAATAATAAGGAAAACTTCACGAAATTATTGAGCGTCAAAGAAAATATCCGGCCATTTTGAAGAAAAAAAAAAAACACCGTGGTATCTCAAAAGTGAGCAAGGAAATATTCTGGCAGCTTTAAAGAGCAAGGGAATACGGTAGTATTTTAACATGTCAAGAAAGTTTAGGGGTACCTTAAAAGGACGGGGAAATATAAAGTTTTAAAGGTGTATGGATGAAAATAACTTTGAAAAGATGTAGAAAATATGAGGTGATCTTGGAGAGTAAATAAAATGAAGAGCTATAAAACGAAGAGGAAAGATTAAAGTGAATTTACCCTCGATTTAACGTTTGAGCAGTGAGTTATTCTAGTCGAAATATAAAAAAAAAAGACATGCCAGTGACAGCAGTGATGAGAGAGAGAGAGAGAGAGAGAGAGAGAGAGAGAGAGAGAGAGAGAGAGAGAGAGAGTTAACTCTAACCAATATCACAAACTTTCAATTCATTTTTCTTTTGTAACTAAAAAAAATTCTTAAAAAAAAATTCTTAAAGAATATTATTCTTAAATGGCATAGCTTTTGTTAGTAAACATCACTAAAATCTTATAAGAATTATTCTTTTAAAGATGTTGTCGTCGATGGTAAGTATCACTGGGAAAAAGCGAGAGAATATGCGACAGGAATTAGCAAATGATGTATAAAACTACGAAGACATTAAAACCCCAATATATTACTTAAGATATTGTTCTACAAAACACGATTTTTCTGTAATTTCAAAAGATCGCATTTGCCGAAACTAGACGAACTCTGAATCCTAAAGGGGAAAAGAAATGAAAGCTGTCAGGAAATGATTTAACGGTAACCGAGTGAAATACTCAGCAATGACGCAAATACTAAGTGAAATCATGAACTCGAGAGTTAACCAGTCCACAGTAACGCCATTATTATCAGAAGATGACTTCTCTGCCTTCTCTGTATCTTACATTATATATATATATGTATATGTATATATATATATATATATATATATATATATATATATATATATATATATGTGTGTGTGTGTGTGTGTGTGTGTGTGTGTGTGCAGTACATATATGCCTCGTACTGCACATACATACTAACATCGTGTAGGTGCAAAATGGATGACATTTCCAAGTACTACAGACTAACACCTACACTGCGCAGTTTGAGCCATTTCCCGTCCACGCTTCTAACCAACCGAACGTAACGCTTGGCGCATGCGTAATCCAACCGCCCCCTCTAAAATGCTCAACCAATCACAAACGAGAGAGAGAATAAAAGGGGTCACTGTTGTGGTACCTTTAAAAGGTCCTCCTCCGCAGCGTTCGATTTCCGAACAAATATAAAAATGAAATATAAGAGCGTAGTCATATTGTATGGTTTGGGAACCGAGCTGTGAATTATGGCGCCGATATAAATCGCGCGGAAACATGATCGAAACGCCGACGGAAAGCTTCTCTGTCGGAAACCGTCAATGAATCATCCGAATCCGAAGTACGGGAAGAGGAGAGAAGGCCGCAACGGCCATAAATAGCCATAAATAACGCCGGTAAGTAATCGCCATAAATAAAGAGCGGTACCGCCGGTGAATAATGGAAGTACGACGTGTCAGTCTTTGCAGGCGGGGAAAGTATAGGCGACAATAAAAGCGATCGCGCTGAACATCAAGAATAAACCCCACTGAGAATAGTATAAATCCATTGGAGAATAGAATAAATCCACTGGGGAACTAGGGGCGGGGGGCGGAACGTCCTGTCAAAAGGACCTGTTTCCGAAAGGTCACCTGACAATATCCATTTGAAGAAGAAGAAGAAAAAAAAAGATTTAACGACAACATTAAGAGGAAATATCACTGGAGAATAAGTCACTGTGCCAAGATCGTTATTTCAGTTAGAGAGAAGAGAGAAGAGAGAGAGAGAGAAGAGACATCATCTACCAATTTTCTGTGACATAAGGTCTCTGATCTTGGTACTGGTTGTTCAATAACAAGCAATAATAATAATAATAATAATAATAATAATAATAATGGAGAAACAAATCATGTGTATGGGCACATATATTTTAAAAATAAATCTCTACAGACTTTCAAATCTGTTCGATTCCCCTTCAACTAATAATAATAATAATAATAATAATAATAATAATAATAATAATAATGTAATAATAATAATAATAATAATAATAAAACTGACAGCATACTAATAACAGGAATAAAAAATAACAGTATCAAAAACAACATTGATAACACCTCACCGCTTTCTAAACTCATTTAACTGTAGAATAACCATCTCGGAATCCTATATTATGTCTCTGAATCCTTTATTAAGACCGTGCCCTAAGAACATGCCACATGCTATTGATCGCGTACACGCGCGTGCAACAAGAGTTCGCTAAGACCTTGTATGGGTCTGCAATAAAACTCGTCATAAACACACGTCAGCAACTTATCGCACACTCGTCACAAACAGGTTTAATACAAGTCAACAATGTATTGGTGGTCTTAACCTGTACTGCGTACCATTATCCAGTACTTGCCAAAGATTCGTTCTCTCCTTACTACGGTCTTTGACTTGTTGTTAGCATGTTTGTGATATGCATGCGATAAGTCGCCCACGTGTGTTTATGAGGCGTTTTACTGCGGTGTGGACGCTCCTAAGAATGACAGATAAACGACTGTCGGTTGTGTGAGTATATTTACCTAAGAATGACAGATACGACTGTCGGTTGTGTGAGTATATTTACCTGAGAATGACAGATACGACTGTCGGTTGTGTGAGTATATTTACCTAAGAATGCAGATACGACTGTCGGTTGTGTGAGTATATTTACCTAAGAATGACAGATACGACTGCAGATTGTGTGAGTATATTTATCTAAGAATGACAGATACGACTGTCGTTGTGTGGAAATATATTACCTAAAATAGCCAAAGGTACGACTGTCGGTTGTGTGAGTATATTTACCTAAGAATGACAGATACGACTGCCGGTTGTGTGAGTATATTTACCTAAGAATGACAGATACGACTGTCGACTGTGTGAGTATATTTACCTAAGAATGACAGATAAGACTGCCGATTGTGTGAGTATATTTACCTAAGAATGACAGATGCGACTGCCGATTGTGTGAGTATATTTACAACAATATTTAAAGCTTAAAAAAGACGTATTGCACATAATTTTCAAAATATTTCGCAGAATAACTTAATAATAACAAATATTATCCCACAGACTTGTAAATAAGCTATTAAGTACAAATTCAGTAACATAATAGGACTCGTGTAAATACTAAATAATACGGCTTAATAATGATTTCGCTACTAAGTACAAATTCAAGTAACATATTAGGATTCATGTAATTACTAACTAATACGGCTTGATAATGATTTTCTCTGGTCCTGCATTACAAAATTCACAATTTGCGCGTCTTCCTTTGTACTTTCTTATTAAAGTACATCCTCTTCGGAGCTGACAAAGCAAGGATAATCTGGGCTGCCTCATTTGCAACAAAACTCTGGTAATGGCGGCAGGTGTAGCCTGGTTAAGTCCGCTTCTTCCCTTGTACTTGCTCGAGTGTTTTTTAGTTTTTACTTTGGATTTTATTGTTACTTAAACTTACGCTCTTATTCCACATTTCAGTACTTTGACTTCAACTCCCCTCTAAGGAGAAATCCTGGTCTTGCTGTTTGTGCATATATGTGTTTGTGTAAAGAGCAAATAACTTATTGAGCATTTCATAGGCAGCATACTTGTAGATACGATGCAACAGGCTAAGTCAGTCAAAATACTTTATCCCACTCAAAAATGGTTATTATGCATACTCTGACGTCTTACAAGCGTGTGTAACACCTTCAAAGCCTAAATTAAGAGGTTGTACCTAAGAGCCGACCGGTGTGTAAGTGTGGCGTGCGCGCGCAATTCTTGAATGCCTCTTGCGGGACGAAAACACCAACAGCAAAAGCAAGAGGAGATATAGCAGCAGCAGCAGCAGCAGCAGCAGCAGAAGCAGAAGCAGCAGAAGCAGCAGGAGCAGCAGGGAGCCGAACCGTTGTTAACATCACAATAAATAATAAACACAGAAGCCGGGTTAAAAGCACACACAGGGATGGGATATTACTTGTAGCAGTGTGGCACAGGACGGGTACAAGAGAATCCATTACAGTGTCCATTACAGTAGTGAGTCGGTGTTCATGAATTAAATACAAAGAGGTTAGGAGGGGAGAGGGGGGAGGGTGGGAGGAGAGAGGTACAGAGAGAGAGAGAGAGAGAGAGAGGGGATGGGGAGCCAGTAGCATGCCCTGACCCAGTAGCCCAACCACTGTCCTGTACCTCCACTCCATTGCTATACCTGCACCATTTGCACGACCCCCCCCTCTCTTCTCCAACCATCCCCCCTCCCCCTAACCCCACACCCCCAATCAGGACGGGAATACAGCGTCAATCGCGATCGGATTCGATGGTCGAAAATTCCATAGGAAGAGGCGGAATTTCGGCCCTTGTGGGAGGGGACACTTGGTGACGGTAATCCCGCCAGAGTGCCGGACCGGTGCCTGCAATATTCATAGTGGCACTCGTATGTACATTAATCTTACACTCGCTTATTGACGATTTTGGAAAATTTGCAGCGTTTCCCCAAAAAAATATTCCGGCTAATCTATGGGCTTCATCGACGGCCTACATGTATATATATGCGCACCCAGTCATGCGTGAACTCTATTGGGAAACATTAAAAGCGCATGCACTGGCTGTCTGTGCGTGTGCGCTTCAATTCTGGGCGGTAATGCTGTGCTAAGTGAGGGTTAATTTCTTTTTTTTTATGTGAGCCTTTGTGTCTGGAAAAGCATTTATTATGGATGAATATTTCTTGAGTATTTGTGTGCAGGACAAATAAATAAATAAATACAAGATATATATACATATGTAAATAAATCTCATGAAAACAGTAGCCAGAAAAAAAGGAACCCATTAGCGAATACTTGCGGGTGTGTGTATGTATATATATATATATATATATATATATATATATA
The DNA here is from genome assembly GCF_040412425.1 of Macrobrachium rosenbergii. Taxonomy (NCBI): domain Eukaryota; kingdom Metazoa; phylum Arthropoda; class Malacostraca; order Decapoda; family Palaemonidae; genus Macrobrachium; species Macrobrachium rosenbergii. The sequence goes on from NC_089741.1 coordinate 47,397,310, forward strand.
TATATATATATATATATCCACATATATATACATATACATACATACATACATACATACATACATACCTATATATATATGTGTATATATATACATGTATATAAATATAATTATATAAAATGTATATATATATATATATATATATATATATATATATATATATATAATATATATATATATATATATATATATATATATATATATATATATATATATATATATATATATATATTACCCTGTTCTAAAGACGTTAGCACCGTTCATGAAAAATTTAATTATACTAACATCAGAAAAGTTTCACAGGAAGGATACGATTAATATGAATTAAGAAGCTAAAAAGTAGAGCTCACAAGTTTTTCAAGTATTTCGAAAATGCAGAAAATTTAGGATACCGGTAATCATGCATTCCATTAAGAATCATCAAGACTGACAAAGCCAAAATAAGCAGACTTGAAATGACCTGACCATGTTGTTGGGCCAACTGACCATGTTGTTGGGCCATGCTGAAGGATGAACAAAGCGAAACAACTATAACTTCAGATTTTTCATGTAAGGAGTCAATTCGGTTACATTGAATAAGAAGGCTATAAGACTGAATAAGAGTAAAAGACTAATTTTTCACTAATAAAGATTAACTATAAAATAACTTATAGAATAGAATCGCCTTCTGCGGGCGGCTTATTTAGTAAATAAACAAATAGCTCGGATATTTGCTGAAGAAATTGCCGCAATGTTCAAAATATGGTTGACATCAATAACTCTACGGGATTCGACATCCGAATTTCATTATGAAAGGTGCGTCCGGTGTCTGGACTGTCTTCTATAAATTCAAGTGATTTCGTTCGAAACCAAATGAATGAAAATAAGAATATGAAGAAAACTGGAACTGTATGATTTTAAAAAACGAATAATTACTCTTATTCAAGAATCTGGCTCTTCTTTACACAGACGGATCTATGACGCTGGACAGAGATCAAAACATAAATGAAAAAACTAGTCTGAAAGCAAAATAAAAAAAAAAGTTTTAAAAAAACTCTGACAATATGAATTATTTTCACGAACAATAAAAAACTACTGCATAATAAAAGAGACAGAAGTGAATATTATATTCTTGCATGTTCAAAACGTACTACATGAAATGGTACTCTGATGAAGGAAAAGGATTTGTTACTGTACGCAGCGTCACCTATGAAAACCGGTCATGCCCTACCCTTCAAACCTTGAAAGAAGAAGAAAAAGAAAAGAAGAAAAAAAGTGCACCTTAGCCCAAGTTCCCTGCTCCCTTCACCAAACGACGTTACTTGGTCCGGAAATGCCTCAGCGGAGGAAGATATGACGAAGCAAGAGAATCTTATGTAGTGAAAGGTTTAAAAGGTCAGAGGAGGAGGAGGAGGAGGAGGAGGAGGAAGGGGTAGTGCAGGACGCTAGGGGGGAGGTATTGGAGGAGGAACAGGTCTTACTAATGGCTGGCATCCGAAGGGCGTAGCTGAGCCATTAAGAAATCACGCAAATGCATGTAAATGATGCTAATCCCCTTGTAAGGGAGGGGTGGGGGGGAGGTACGATTCTAATCAAAACAAAGGTAAGTTGGACGCATTCTAGTTAACTGAATTGCTTAATAACGGTGCAGTACAATGCGACCGCTAGGTAGCTGAACAGAAATGAAATTGATGAAAAATCATGATCTGTTGACAGTAAAAGGCCAATCAAAACGATTTAAAACAAAGTATGTTAAAATAAAAAAGTTTCCTGCTGTCAGAATTAAGTATTTCCTTCAATAGTTGTGTTCACTGCTGATAGGAAAAATAGCTGACATATGAGACACAAATGGGTAGTGGTGTGTGTTATACAAAAAAAAAAAGCTTATGACGAAAATGTTTAAGTGGTGCCTAATAATAATTGCACAGTATATGTCAATTTCTTAGACATTAGACTTAGAAAACGGAAACGAAATACAAAGGCCTCCTCAAGCTACAGCACTACATTTAATACCGAATTAATTACACGAAAAGATAAAAATGTGTTATAAAAACACACACACACAAAGGGCATCGGTCAATAGAACCCATACCTGTAAGTGCAAGTTTTACAAATGAATTTGGTCTAATGGGACCTCCAGAAACAAAGGGAAAGAGCTATTTAGAGGATACAAGAAATACATTGAGGTAGAACCAAGGCGACATGAAAAAATTTTGAAATATGACTGAAAACTAAGACTGAAAGAAAAACGAGTAAATCTTGCTAATCAATGAAGGACTGTGAACAGTAAAGAAAGTTCTGTTGGGGTTAATAACAATTAGAGAACCTTCAAAGACGGTAACAAAGAGAAGGAAAAGAAAGGCTGTGGTTACATCGCAGTGCAAGTGACGAGTTTTGTTGCTGTGAAAGGCTAGCGTCTCGCTGTTTTCCTGTAGCTGAGACGGATTTTACTGCTGTGAAAGGCTGGTATCTTACTGTGTTGCTATAATTAAATACCGGCTTTATAGCTATGAAAGGCTTAGCGTCTAACTGTGCCGCTATAACTGAGGCAGGTCTCACTGCTGTTAAAGGCTATAGTGTCTCACGTAGTTGCTGCCGTGAAAAAAAGGTCTTATTGGCGTGAAGGGCTAACATCTCGCTGTGTTGCTGTAATAGGGACAGATCTGATGTGTATGGAAGGTCAGCGTCTCACTGTTTGCTGTAATAGGGTCGGGTCTCACTGCTGCAAAAGGCTAGCGCCTCACTGTTTGCTGTAAACTGTCACTGCAAGGCTGGCGCCTCACTGTTCAGGTGTCACTGCTAGGCTAGCGCCTCACTGCTGCAACTGCTGCAAAAGGCTAGCGCCTCAGTTTGCTGTAATAGGGTCAGGTGCTGCAAAAGGCTGCTGGGCAACTGCTGCAAGGCCTCACTGTTTGCTGTAAACTGCTGCAAGCTAACCTCTGCTGTAATAGGGTCAGGTTTCCTGCTGCAAAAGCGCACCTCACTGTTTGCTGTAAACTGCTATGGCCTCTCACTGTAATAGGGGTTTCACTGCTCAGCACCTCACTGTTGCTGTAAACTGCTGCAAGCGCCTCACTGTTTGCTGTAATAGGGTCGGCTGCAAAAGGCTAGCGCCTCACTGTTTGCTGTAAACTGCTGCAAAAGGCTAGCGCCTCACTGTTTGCTGTAATAGGGTCGGGTGTCACTGCTGCAAAAGGCTAGCGCCTCACTGTTTGCTGTAATAGGGTCGGGTGTCACTGCTGCAAAAGGCTAGCGCCTCACTGTTTGCTGTAATAGGGTCGGGTTTCACTGCTGCAAAAGGCTAGCACCTCACTGTTTGCTGTAAACTGCTGCAAAAGGCTAGCGCCTCACTGTTTGCTGTAATAGGGTCGGGTTTCACTGCTGCAAAGGTCACCTCACTGCTGTAAACTGCTGCAAAGGCTAGCACCTCAGTTGCTGCTGTAGCCCGCCCTCACTGTTGCTGTAATAGGGTCGGGTGTCACTGCTGCAAAAGGCTAGCGCCTCACTGTTTGCTGTAATAGGTCAGGTGTCCTCACTAGCGTTTTGCTGTAATAGGGTCGGGTCTTATTGCTGCAAAAGACTAGCATCTCACAATCAATTTTGTTCTTAGCAAAATGCGATAACCCAATTATTTTTGTAAGAGCGATAACGTAATTGCTACTACAGGCCAGAGCCTCACTATTTTTGTGTAAGAGGGACGGATCTTATTGCTGTGAAATCTAGCTGCACAGTGGTTGAGTAGTTTTTTGGCCCATGCACCCTTTCACCATATGTCAGAATGTCATTACCCCCCCCACCCCCTTTTCCAAAACTGTCTGCCTCAAAAGGTACATTCCACATAATATGCCACAAAATACTAGCACACACACACACACCGGCTAGCGAAGAGAAAGCCCAGCATGACCTCTCAGTAATTGCCGGACCGATGCTTGCACTACGTTTTGTGTGGTCCTAGAGCCAGTTTGAGCCTGTCAATCTGTGGTCTAGTTCCCCCCACCCTGAAACTCTGAAATTGTCTCTGGGGAAATTCCCCTGGTTGAAAATCACTAACATAACAATGTGTTGCTTTAATAAGGACGAATCTTATTATTGTGAAAGGCTGCTATCTCATTATGTTGTTCTGATAAGGACGGGTCTTACTGCTGTTATTGGTCAATGTCTCATTATGTTGTTGCAATAGTGACGGATCATATTGCTGTAAAAGACTGGACCCACATAACGGAAAAGAATGGATTTCTTTTGCAATGAAATGCTAATATGTCATTGTTGTATAAAGTTAGTCTTAGAGTGCAAAAGATTGTTAGATGGGTTATTAACGTCTTGGATCTTATTGAAGAAAAGAAAACGTATTATTGCTGTGAAAAACCAAGGTTTCATAAAAGGTGAGGTCTTAGTAGTGTGAAAAGTTACGGGTCATATTAATAAAAACAGGTAAAAAATGCGCCGAAGTGTCTTCAGCCTCCAATCCAATTTTCTGTGTGTGCTTTATAAAACTCAGCCCGACCAGGAAGCGCTCAGTTGCTCCACAGATGCGGTCAAGTGAAGAAGTGCGTCGGCACCTCCAGGAAGCGC
>NC_089741.1:47406857-47411857 GCF_040412425.1 Macrobrachium rosenbergii
GAATTGTTTGATGATTGGAGGGTGGCTGATCAGCATACCAATTTGCAGCTCTCTAGCCTCAGTAGTTTGTAAGATCTGTGGGCGGACAGAAAAAAGTGCGGACGGACAGACAAAGTCATCTCAATAGTTTTCTTTTACAGAAAACTATAAGAGAGTTTTAATCTGCATCTTGATAAAGTACAGTAAACCAAAAAAGTTTGGTTAAGGTTTTTTATTTGTCAGTAGGAAAAGCTGCCGAATTGACAACTAATGTCTGTCAGAAGTAAATGTCATAAATGACAAACAGTTCGTTTTAAATGCGGATTAAGGATTGTTATAGATTTATTAATGGCGTACTGGTTAACGCAAATGCCAGGAAACATTCGCTATATGAAAGCCATTTTCTTTATGAGAGTCATAAATCTAATGTAGAACAAAAGTCACGACCTTGATAGACACAAAGGAAATGGTATTATTTTAAGGTCATTTCCTTCCCCTCGCCATTCATTACAATCGATGTAATGACAGCGAATTTTCACTTTTAAATAGACAGCTTTAGTTCTGACTGAACAATTAAAAAGGATATTGTCTGAAGTACAAAAAATAGCTTTCATAACATGCTATCTGAAAAATCCGTTTCACCCAATAACACTTTACAAAATAGGCTGAGGGTAAGCCATAAGAACCCTGACAGCTATATCCGATATCAAGGTTGCAACAGTAGCAGTTGCAGTAGTAGTAGCAGTAATAGTAGTAGTAAAATGGAAAAGAGCTAGCAATGGAAGTATATAAACCCAGATTATTCGAAAAAACAAAAGAAGAAAATGCTCTGGGTTCACAACAGCAGCAGAAATGGCGCATGAGACATTTAAAGGCTATCTCATTCCTTGCACACTGATGCACAATACTGAAAGTTGTTTTCAGACAAACCTTCCTATTCTATATTACTACCGTAAACTAACAGGTAATGGAGTGAGAAACGAAGCCCAAAAAGTTATAGACAAAACGTTAGCTAAATACTCTCAAGATAACCACTGACTTGAGCTAGGCCTAACCCCCGTTCTTCTTCAATTGTTTGTACATATTTACACAGAGTCATAATGATTTTTCACAGTATGAGAAAGTATACTGTAGAAATGCGGTCAAGATGTTACTGAAAGTGCTTTAGAAAATGCTTTCGAGTTACTAAAATCCTAATCAAAGCTAAAACGTAAGTTCATGGTCGGTAGCTGCACCAAGAACTCAGGAATTCTTGGTATCATAACTTTTTGCGAGGACCAACGATAATAAATTAGGAGCAGTTTTAAACAGATTTACGACAACAGCCACAAAACTTTAAGGAAATAGGTCATTAGCTCCAATTCACGCACTTGATAAATCCCTTGATTTAGCAAGATAATGTAAAAGTATAAACATATAAATCAACCTTTTAGTTAGCTGGACACTTCCAGGTACAGTGTTCATCAGAAGTGTAGTACTCACTGAAGACCGCAATCTCTAATGGGATTCCCCCATTATTTTCCCTGGGCTATGATCGAGGCTAATGGTCTCGAATCGCGTGCATCATGACAACGTGAATACTGCAAAAGGTATATACATATGTATCTCGGGTTTTAAACCTTGATTTATAAGTAACAGTCAATATACCAGTGAGCTGAATTATTCAGCGGCAAAGCCAAATACTTTTAGTGATTCTCAAAACATCTTTCTTCGTGTCATAATAAGTAAAGTATTTTGACATCCTCTTTCTTAATTCTTTCCCTTTTATTTCCCGCACCGTTTCCGCATTCATATTATCCGGATTATTTATATTATTTTCACTGCGTACTGTCGATTATTCGTATTTTCTGCGTTTGTTCAAAGACGATATGAGAGAACATGGAATAAGAATGGCAAAAAATGAATAAATACCATATGCCTAAATCTGACAATAACATCTGTTGTCGGAAATATAACAACTACATATACTTATTAAATAGCATAGGAGTTTATTCATGATCAAATGAAGCTTTGAACAACATTATGTATAATAACCTACAAAATGACAATCACTATAAGCAGAAAAATAGATAAAAAATGCATCGCTATCTATCACATATATATGTACAGAGAAGTAGGATGGCATTTTAAACACTGTATAAGGATGTAAGCACCTCTAAAAGGGATGAGGGATAAAAAAATCAATCGTACATTATATACACACACACAATATATATATATATATATATATATATATATATATATATATATATATATATATATATATATATATATATATATATATATATATATATATATATATATATATATACATATATATATATATATATATATATATATATATATATATATACATATATAAAGAGGATATAAGTATCTGAAACTAACATATGCTTTCTTTCTCCAAACCATCAACAGAGGGACCCACTCACCTTCCTCATAATCAGGGGGGCACAAAATGCAGTCGTCCTCCGACTGCTGACAAATTGGAACGATCTTCAGGCAAGCCAAAGATGTCAGCTTACACGATCGTATCGCCGCGTACCGCCGATAACAACCCGCCAGTTGTACCCGTCTATGTGACACCCAATTACAACCCGGCTCCCGTCTCAATATCAGTTTTATCTCTTGTTATAAATGATGTTGAGGGAGACGGGAACAGGTTCGATGACGACAGATACTGTAACCGGCGACATTCATTAGCTCGTTGGGACGACTGTTTATTGTGTAAACACGCTCGTATTAGCGCTTTTCTCGGGTGGGTGACTTTTTAGTGGCGCTGAAATGCTAATGTTAGCACTTTTTTTTTTTTCTTCCTCATTCGGATGTGAATTTTTATCTTCTTACATTCAGGTGACAATTTTATCGTGCAGAAATGCTACTGGTAGCGGTGTTCTACTAATCATGGTGACTAATTGTGATGCAATGTTAATGCTCGCTATTTCTTCATTTGGACAATTTTTCATTGAAATGCCATTTGTCACTTTTACGAACATTCGGGTAATTAATTAAATGTACTGAAATGTTAACGCAATTGCAATTTTGCATATAATGGTATGGTTCTTTTACTATACATTTATTGTTAGCATTTTATGTTTGCAATACATTCAAATACTAAGCCAATTTTAGTTTCCTGTAAAAGAAAACTATTGATATGGCTACTTGTCTGTCCGTCCGCACTTTTCAAACACCAAATTCCAGCCCTCTAGCCTCAGTAGTCTTCATTTCAATTAAGGTTAAAGTTAGCCATGGTCGTGCGTCTGGCACCGCTACAGGTTCCAACAACACAGGCCACCACCGGGCGGCGGCTGAGATTTTCATAGGCCATGGCTGAAAGTTTCATACAGCATTAAACGCTGTACAGAAAACTCGACTGCAAAGAAGAAACTTCAGCTCGTTTTTACCTATATTTTTTTTTTTACACCCGTGGCAATATATAGTTTACAATAATACCGAAGTTTTTTTTTTTTATATTCAGAATTTTACTGTACAAAATAAGCAAATAGATTTTTTCACATTCGATGACTTTTTATTTGATTAAATACCCACGTTAGTATCTTTTTTTTTTATAATTCAGTAAGTTTTAATAGAAGCTTTTTCTTCTTATTTAGACGATTCTTCACCGCCTACTTGTACGTACAGTACGTATGTAAATGTACATACATACATACACGTGTGTGCCCGCATGCAAACATAATATGAAATGAATGTATATTAGCTTGCAAGTATATATAAATAATTATTTATGTATATATAAATATATATATATATATATATATATATATATATATATATATATATATATATATATATATATATATATGTATATGTAGTACATACATGCATGCATACGCACATACGTACATACACACACATATAGTGTATATATATGTGGGTATGTATGTATGTACGTATGCATGCATGTATGTATGTATGTATGTATATATATACAGTATATACACACACACACACACACTAAGGAACATCGACGTTTTTATGTAAAATAAAAAAATGTTTCCTAACACGCGCAAAACCCACACGTCATCTGTAATTAATAAACAGTATTAATTGCAATTTTATTTTGTAATCAAGGCATCGTAAAAACATGTTCAGTAATCGCTTACCTCTTTTTTTTCCACACACGTGCGGTCATGTACGCTTGCACGTACGTGTGCGCGCCCACGTACTCTCTCTCTCTCTCTCTCTCTCTCTCTCTCTCGCGTCACACGTATACAAACACAAACGACTGTGTATATATACATACATGAATATATACATATATATGTAATATATATATTTATATATATATATATATATATATATTATATACACACACACATATATAAATATATATATATATATATATATATATATATATATATATATATATATATATATATATATATATATATATATATATATATATATATATATATATATATATATATATATATATATATATATATATATATATATATATATATATATATATATATATATTATAATTTTTCATATACCTGCTTTCAGCAAGAAAATAAAGAAGTCATTTATTAAGATACTGTTATTTCTATTCGTTCCTCAACGCAATCTCTCCCTACACAACGACCGTTGAAGAGAGAGAGAGAGAGGAGAAAAAAAAACCAAGATCAATTACAGCCACTCGAAGCAGCGGTTGGCAAAAACTGCGAACAGATTTAATAACACGTATGCAGGAAGGGGATTTACTAAGATTTATGAGTGAATAATTTAAGAGCGGGTAATAAAACACGAGAGGAAACATTCAAGAAAAAAAAACTAGTCGATATACAATCGTGTTTAAGCTCCCCATCATCATCCCCCCCCCTCTCTCTTTCAGCCCTGTTTTTTTTTTTTTCTACGACAAACCTAAGCTTGCGTGAGCGGCCGGAGCAGTTTACATTAAGTGCGCTTAGCCATAATTGTCCTGTAATTATCATTAATCCGTTGTCCATTACTGCCGGGGCAAATCACACAAGTGACCGGTCATGCAACCGGCGGGGCGG
>NC_089741.1:47416857-47421857 GCF_040412425.1 Macrobrachium rosenbergii
AGAAATATTCTTTCTCCTTTGTTTTAAGTAGGACGAAAATATGAAAACAAAATCAGAAATGATGATTGTAACAATCCTCAATTTGCCTCATCAAATGAGACTCACAAATCAGAAGTTAAGGTTCTGGGAACATAAAGGAAGGGAAAAAATGTCACAACTCAGCAGGTGTTTTCTATTGGTGTCGCAAGAAAACTGCAATATTGAGCTTTTTTTTATTCAGAAAAGCTAAATTTTTTTATGTACAAAAACTGAAGTGAGTAATCCTAAACTATCAAATAAAACTATTCAAAGTCAAATTCTCGGGTCGAGTTGAATATAAGTTCCAAGGTTAATTTTATCCGAGCGAAAAACTGGAACTGAAACAGTTCGATACTGTCAAGAACAGCATCCAAGATCATGGCTGCGGAATTCACTTAATACCTGAGGAACAGGAAAGCCTGACGCCCAAAATTGGGTGAGAAAGAGCTATTGGCACACTGATCAAAAGCCCTCGAGAGCGCTGTCCAAAGGGCGCGACAGCCTTTCATAGAACGAGTACTTCCAGAAGCCTTATTTGTTTTCTGATTGCAACTACCTTCATATATGCAGTAGAAGCATCTATAATACAGTACTTAATGAAATTACATCACTGTCTTTTTACAGTTATGTAATATTTGGCAGTATTATGCAAAACACACTACTAAAATTGGGAAAGACAAACGTTTTCTTTGTAGAAAACATTATCCTCTTTTGGATGCGTGTCCCGGCAGTACAAAGAAACAAAAATGATTAATGGCCCAATGAATTTTGAACTCCATAGTAACAAAATATTTATGATTAAATAACCTACCGTGAATTTTATCCTCTTTTTTTTTAGAAAGCTATCTGGTCATATATATAAGAACTAAACACAATATTTTCACTAAAGTAAATAAACAGATTTTCTCCGGAAATGTTAAAATTTCGCAGAAATAACACATTTTAAAAAAATGAGACAAAAAAAAAATTGACCTATCAGGCTCACCCAGAAGAAACACCAAAATGAAGCCAAATTATAAACACAGCACGAGACAACCGCTAAAACAAACAAACAAACGTGTAAATCCGAACGGACAAACAACGAAACATAAACAAACAGAATTCCTGTCAGGAGCAGCTGTAGGAGTAACAACAATAACCTGTCCGTACGTCTTTCGAAATCTCTCTTCTTCCTCCTCCTCCTCTTCTTCTTCTTCTTCTTCATTTCTCTCTCGGCGTATAGCGGCACTTGGAGGGATTATTCCTTATCTGAGGATCTTTTCGCGAAGGGAATAGCAGACCTTCCTACGGGCTTATCCTGCGAGGATTTCTTCCCTCTCCTGCGCCCTCGTTCCTCATTCCACACGGATACCCTAACCCCCAGCCCCCAGAATCCCACCCCTCCCCCTCCCCCAGCAGGGCAAGTCTTATCAGCCTCTTAGTTACGGACTTTCTTTCTAAATCTCCAGGTTAGACTATTACGGTGCGACGCTTTGGTTTATTAGACGTCGTCTGGTCTAATTGCCTGCACACGCGCGTGGGTAGGTGGGTATGGGTATGGGTATGGGGATGGGTATGCGTTTGTGTGTGTGCGCGCGCCTATGAGAGAGAGAGAGAGAGAGAGAGAGAGAGAGAGAGAGAGAGAGAGAGAGAGAGAGAGAGAGAGAGAGAGAGACCCATCTTTTATAATCTAATTTATCATCTATGAAATTTAATCTTTTGTGTGTGTGTGTGTGTGTGTGTGTGTGTGTGTGTGTGAGAGAGAGAGAGAGAGAGAGAGAGAGAGAGAGAGAGAGAGAGAGGTTATCACCGGACACGGACATCCATAATTAATATTTTAATTTATCATCTATGAAATTTAAACTCTAGATGTGCCTTCTCTCTCTCTCTCTCTCTCTCTCTCTCTCTCTCTCTCTCTCTCTCTCTCTCTCTGCTTGACTAGCAGCCGACTCTGTCTTTAACCAAGCGTGGGGATTTTCACTCCCACTTACGCCAAATCTATAAATGTTTCTTCTTTCGCAAACTCTCTCCACTTCATAGCTTTTACGAAGCTGCTGCGTCTCCCTATACTCTCCAATCTCTGTTAATATCGTTTCATCCTCTCCTTCCCCTCTTGTTTCCATCAGGAATTTACTCTCTCTCTCTCTCTCTCTCTCTAAGAGAGGGAGACTTTAATCATGAGGAAATTAACGAGAAAATTTTATATGTGAGTGACAGCTTTCTAGATTTCATTCTCTCTCTCTCTCTCTCTCTCTCTCTCTCTCTCTCTCTCTCTCTCTCTCTCAAAAGATGGACTTTAATTATGAGGAAATTAAAGAGAAAATTTTATATGTGAGTGATAGCTTTCTAGATTTTATTTCTCTCTCTCTCTCTCTCTCTCTCTCTCTCTCTCTCTCTCTCTCTCTCTCTCTCTCTCTCTCAAAAGAGCGACTTTAATTATGAGGAAATTAAAGAAAATTTATATCTGGCTTGATATCTTCTAGTTTATTCTCTCTCTCTCTCTCTCTCTCTCTCTCTCTCTCTCTCTCTCTCTCTCTCTCTCAAAGAGGACTTTTGATTATGAAATTGAAAATTTTGTATGTGGTGATGGCTTTCTCGATTCTATTGTCTCGCTCTCTCTCTCTCTCTCTCTCTCTCTCTCTCTCTCTCTCTCTCTCTCTCCTTGGTTCTTTCCCCTTTGTTTTCCAGGCGCAATGTAAGTGCTTTCTAAAATCCAGACGTCGTCTCCCTTAAACCCTCTTTGCGATCAACTTCTTAAACACCAGATTTAGCAAAAGTCTTAATTCCGGTTCGCTTTGTCGCGAATGGTAAGCCGGTAATGCAATCAACAAAAACGCCCGATGATTAAGGCGTCTGCCGTCGTGTGTGTGTGTGTCCCGTTTTCTATACTTTTTCTTGCTGCGTTTTCGATGAAGAGAATAGTTGTTTGCACTGTCAGAATAATAATAATAATAATAATAATAATAATATGTTCTGGATGTTGGGTTCGAGTGAAATATTTCGTGAAAAAATAAATTTGATTTATTTCTTAAAAATATCTACTGTATACAGCATACCTCATATATAGAAATATATATAATATTTTAGCTGAGTGAGAGGGAGAGACAGATTGCTTTATAAATGGTTTCCAGACTATTTTCTCTTGCCAATCACTGCAGCCCACAAAAGTCAACTAACAATTACCGCTATATACCAAATTCACAATTTAATTCAACAGAGCATACTGGCCATTACACCTAGTCGTTAGTTGATTATTCAAGGTCATATATATATATATATATATATATATATATATATATATATATATATATATATATGTAATAGAGAGAGAGAGAGAGAGAGAGAGAGAAGAAGGAGAGGAATTTCTTGTTGATTCTTTAAGGAGGTTAACAACCAGCATCTGAAACGATGGTAATTTAAGAGTTTGTCGAGTACTACTGACTGATAGTAACAGGAAACAATTCATTATGTCATTAAAACAACAGCTGAAAAAAGTTATCACCTCCATTACCCCTACTGTCATCAAATAACACTTCCAGACAGCTCCACCCTCACCGTAAAACCCACCCATAGATCCTACGAAGACGAAGCGACCTCGCTGTTCCGCTCCGCCTTGTCAACAAATGCACCTGTAAGTCTCTCCCGGAGTTGAAGAAGCAAAACCGCACTACCTGAAAACCCCTTAAAACCCCGACGACTCCGAAGGGAAACGACCCATAACACCCTGCCATAAAAGACACAAAAGAAGCACTAAATATGGGGCCTAGGAATTGGGACGCTTAGCAGACTGGCTGACTGACTGCCTGACACACACACACACACTCGACAGCGGAGCCGGGCCACAACAATGCTTTCGGCGCCGTGACCACAAATCACCGACGGAGAAACCTCAGGGACGCGGAAAAGCGGTCTCAACATATCAACGGGGAAATGCCGTAAAGCAGCAGTGGCCCGACCCCTACAGGGACACTAAAGGGACCCTACCACAGGTAAAGTACCACACGCAAAGTGGTTAATTATCACCGAGGAGGGGCAAGGCAGCAAGCCAGTCCCTCCGTCAGGGCACGATCTCCCTCCTTTTTTCAGTAGGGAAGACGATCCGACGCGGTTTTAGATGGGCCAATTATGCGGCCGGTCGAAAAGAGAAAGAAAAGCCGTAATGTTAGGTTGAAATAAACACTTGAAAAGATTGAATTAATTTGCCTTCCTCCAGCACACAATAATTATTGCACAGAATCAGATATATATATATATATATATATATATATATATATATATATATATATATATATATATATATATATATATATATATATATATATATATATATATATATATATATATATATATATATATATATATATGTATTATATAAAATATATAATGCATATGTCTGTGTATGTATATATGTATATTATATATATATTATATATATATGTGTATATGTGTATATATATACATTAGATATACAGAAAAATGTATATCCACCTGTACATATACTAAAAAACTAAAATCTTAACCATATTAGCAAATTATGAAACAGCACAGCAATTAACGGCACTACAATACATATCACAAACAATTTACGGCATGATGAAGACGGGAAACGTGGAAGCTGACTTTCATAAACAAACAGCAACAAAAGCAGATAGATAAAACGCATAAAAGGACAGACTAACAGTCAATTATGCACTCGGCGTTAATCACTGCATTTAATGGGAAAAACATTACATCAAAAACTACGGCTAAACATTTTTAGTTAAAATGTCAACAGCCTCAGTAAAATGCTCATTTTTTTTAACTAGAGCCTTTGTCGAGCTATTATTAATTCTACTCGAGATATAATTTTCCCATTAGGTAAAATATTCATCATTTTCATATTCTACTGATATGAACAATTCCCATTTTCCAATGCCGATATGAAAATTGATGTAAGTTTATGTATTCATCTTCAAATATCATAAGAAATATACTTTTTTTGCGGAGCAGCACACTTATTCTCA
>NC_089741.1:47424357-47456857 GCF_040412425.1 Macrobrachium rosenbergii
CACACACACGTGTATATATAATATTTATATATCTATCTATATAAAAATATATATATATATATATATATATATATATATATATATATATATATATATATATATATATAAGAAGAGAGAGAGAGAGAGAGAGAGAGAGAGAGAGAGAGAGAGAAGGACATACTAAACCAAAGTAATTTCATCTCAGTGATCACAAACACTCCTATAAACTGCAAAAGATCAGAATACATAAAAAGAATTCTTGCAAAACAAAATCATATTTGAAAAAAAAAACGGAAGGTATAAACCGCTCCAATATTCTTCAATAATCTTCCGCTCTTCGTTTCTCGCATTCGTCTTCCAAAAGACATCGTTTTTCAGAACACTGCTGAGTAAAGGAATAAGTGAGCGAACGTCTGTGCAACTTAATAACTCCCTTTCGGTCGATCGAGGGCTCATCAAGAGCACGCAAACTTTCCCCCGGATGAGATGCAAATTTCATGCAAATATATAGGATCTTAAAAGAGGAGAGAAACATGTACACTCTTGAGACCTAGCAACGAGAGAGATGGTGAGAAAGAGAGAAAGATGGAGGAAAAAAAGAGGGATCTGCGTGAGTTACAAGGTAGGATTTAATATGTAATAATAATAATCATAATAATAATAATAATAATAATAATAATAATAATAATTAAAAAAAATACTCACATTAACATGATATTAAAATGGAGAAACAAATCACAGTTATGTATATGTACACATGTTTTAGGACAAATCCTTAAATATTTTATATACATAACTAATTCTTTCTCAATAACAATAATAATAATAATAATAATAATAATAATAATAATAATAATAATAATAATAATAATAATAATATAATAATAATAATAATAATAATTGTGTGTGTAATATTAATGTGTGTGTGTGTGTATATATGTATATATTTAGGCCTTAAGGGTTTCATTTCACTTACAATCTATCTCTCTATTGAATTTTTCATTTCATCTGTTTTCACCACTACTGACTGTATAATGAATTAATGATTGTCTCTCAATAAATTTCTATGTTACTGTCTTTCTTTATTAATTAGTTAATTTATCTATGTGCTTATCTATTAGTTGTTTTTACCCCCTTAATCCTTATTTTTATCATTCTGCTAATATTCTGACCCACATCATTTTGTCAAAAAATAAACTAGCTTACTTTATAGTTTAACAAACTATTAATTTCTGGTCGGCTTGAAAAACAAGTCAAATTATTTTCGGTCCGTTTAATAATTAATAAATAACAGCTGTTATGATTCCATAACTCCTGAAATTCTCTCCTCGCTGTTTCCCTGATAAGCAACGAGCATAAAACTTCAGAAGTTATTTAGCATAGGAGCGCAGTTAAAAACAGGTAATCTGTTCGTGGTGTAACAGTAAAAATGAAGTTTTGCATTCAATATGAAATCACATGCAATCAATATAACATAATTACATTGAAAATACTGAATGTTTTTGGGAGATTTTATTTTAGAATCCTGTGATATTTTTGTTATATGTAATACTTACTTGACTTCTATGACAGCCGAAGTCATTCGCAATCAGTTCAATAATAATAATAATAATAATAATAATAATAATAATAATAATAATAATAATAATAATAATAATAATTGAACTTTGGACAGTTTTTGTATAAACTGCTGCTGTGAAGATACTCGTCATTCAGGAATTTGAAAATTGGCCATGTAAACTCAATGACGTCAGACGGCCATTCTTTTTAAAGTAATAATAATAATTACAGTAATTATTATGAGAACTGACAAAACTCAGTATAAAATCAACTCGCAAAATGCAGCCATTTTATTCAACAAAAATTGCCTCAAAGAGGGTCTTCTTCCTTCGAATAATAATAATAATAATAATAATAATAATAATAATAATAATAATAATAATAATAATAATAATAATAATAATAAACCACACACAAAACCTTTTCTAACAGAGACTTAACTGTCTTCACAAGTGCCTCGAAGACCAGTAGCAGTCGTGAACCCGAGTAACAAGAAACAAAATTTAAAAAAAAAAGAAAGAAAGGCCAATTCACCGACCAGTGTCGCCGGGCTTAGAAAAACAAACAAACTTCGTTTCTCCGTTTGTTTTGGGGACGAGAAAGCGAAACAAACGCCGCACGCTTAATTACAGGTCATCTGACTTCGTCCCTCGAAGGAGTCGAGAACTTGCAAAT
The DNA here is from genome assembly GCF_040412425.1 of Macrobrachium rosenbergii. Lineage (NCBI taxonomy): Eukaryota > Metazoa > Arthropoda > Malacostraca > Decapoda > Palaemonidae > Macrobrachium > Macrobrachium rosenbergii. The sequence goes on from NC_089741.1 coordinate 47,426,572, forward strand.
AGGACTTCAAGTATAAGGAGAAGGAGTCCTTCGGAGCATCCTTTCAAAGGACTCCTCTCTCGACAAAGAGGCCGCCCTCGCGAGACCTGGAAGCCCATGTCTCGTCAGAAGTGTAAGTTAGCAGTCAACCCAGCAGGGGGCACAGCAGATGGGACAGCAGATAGCGATCGCCACCTGCTGGGACGACAAACCGCATATTCTCGCTTAATTTTTTTTTTTTTCGTTCTTTCTTTCTGGAGGGATAAGCTAAAAGCCTAACGTGTTAGACTGTTGGAGATGGTGAATTTACATGAGAGAGAGAGAGAGAGAGAGAGAGAGAGAGAGAGAGAGAGAGAGAGAGAGAGAAATTCTTGTACAAAATGATAGGAAGTGAGACTAACAATCTTTTACAAAATGAGAGAGAGAGAGAGAGAGAGAGAGAGAGAGAGAGAGAGAGAGAGAGAGAGAGAGAGCGTCTCTATAAATTCCCCCTAATCTCCGTTAAAAGGTTCATAAAACTCTCAGGTAAAAATGAGATTGATGACTGGGATAAAAAGTAGAATATCGAACGGCTTTAAGCCGTTAACTATTTCACCGTAAATCAATCATCACGCTGGGTATTAGCAGAAGAAGAGTCCTCTTCTTAATCATCTATTCAATATTTTTTCTAGAATCATTCTCCCTTTTTTAATAATTTTTTTAAATGTCTTCTATTCAATCATTTCCCGATTCGATAATACGCGTTCTTAATTACAGTACGAGAAATAATAATGAAGTGAATCATGATTTTTTTTCCTGCCTATGATTTTTGTTTTACATATCTTGACGTCTAAGGGCTACTTATAAAGGAAAGCGATCGTCCTGGCATAAGGCCATCGTTAAATAATTACCACTTCGTTCACAAACTAAGCGTCATACTTTCATTTCCACCATAAAGACTAACTTTTAAAGTTTTTTGAAAAATTTGAAATTATTAATATAAAGGATTTAGTTCCCCAAAAATATGACCATATTATTATTATTATTATTATTATTATTATTATTATTATTATTATCAGAGGTAGTAATAGTAGTAAAAATAAATCATCATTATCATTATAATCCTAGTCAACAGAGTTTTGACAATACCTGATAACAATACTAAAATTGCACTAATACGCAGTCTGGGATTTTGAGGCTGACTTTCTTCTTATGACAAATCCTGGAAAATCCCGACTGATTCTGATTAAGCGTAACTTGACCTACTGATACAGGATAACGACTAAATAATATTGATAATAATTACGATGATAAAAACAACATCATCAACAACCACAACCACACAACCCTACCAGAATCTCTCCAACCGCTAGAAAACTATAATAACTGTTATATTACTCTCAGTACCTCGCATCTCTATCGCCCCGAAGCCTGGACGAATCAGGAGAGCAAATTGGACCGAGGGGAGACACAGATTATTCTAATAATACCTTCCCTTATCCCAAACATCTCGGTGTCTCACTTGCTTTTATCCAATTCGTGGGAGTTCCATCTAGGCCTGATCTGGCCTCTCAAATCTCGCTCTTCGCCCCCTCCCCCACTTCCCCCACCACCTCTCCTCCTCTATTACCACCGAGGCAAGGTATTAGATCGAACTGGTAGATTATCGCACTTGAAGGTCAACTTGGAGGGAGATGCGAAGAGACCTTGGAGGAATAACTCCAAGGAAGAGACATCAAAAGATCTCTTCCTATATATTTTACTATTACTACTGCTACTACTACTAATGCCGCTGCTGTTAATAATAATAATAATAATAATAATAATAATAATAATAATAATAATAATAATAATAATAATAATAATAATAATATCCTTTATTTCATCTCTGAGACAGACCAAGTAGATACAACAGCATACACAAAATTTTGATACATTAGAATACAAGTAAAAATTGAAGTTTCTTCAGCGCAATCTCGTTCTATTCTTTGTATAACCAGAATACGAAAACAGATCTACCTTTCGGTGGTCTCAGTGTAGCTAACCTGGATGAGCCACTGGCCCACAGATCTTGCTGCAGCCCCGGTGGTGGGTGGTGGTCTGTCCTATATCGCTGGCAGATGCACGATTATGGCTAAATTTAACCTTAAATAAAATAAAAACTACTGAGGCCAGAGGGCTGCAATTTGGTATGTTTGATGATTGGAGGGTGGATGATCAACATACCAGAGAATAAATTCAAGTATAAAACAACAGACTTCGAACAGAAAATTATTATAATAAAAATATAGAGAGAGAGAGAGAGAGAGAGAAGAGAGAGAGAATAAATTCATGTATGAAACAATAGACTTGGAATGAAAATAATTATAATGAAAAATATTGAAAATGAGAGAGAGAGAGAGAGAGAGAGAGAATAGAGAATAAATTCATATGAAACAATAGATTTGGAATGAAAATAATTATGATGAGAAGAGAGAGAGAGAGAGAGAGAGAGAGAGAGAGAGAATAGAATAAATTCATGTATGCAAACAATAGACTTGGAACAAGAAAATAATTATAATAAAAATGAGAGAAATAAATTCAGAGAGAGAAGAGCAAGAGAGAGAGAGAAAAGAAAATAGAATTCATAATAAAAATAGGCTTGAAGAAATAATTATAATAAAAAATGAGAGAGAGAGAGAGAGAGAGAGATCTGACAAATTAATGCATAACGCAACAGACTTGACACAAAAACACTTCTAAAACTATAAAGAAAGAGAGAAAATTTTCATTCCAGAATCCAAACCTCGTACAGCTGGACAACCTAACACCTCCCCCACAACCATCCCCCTTAATCCCCAACCCCCCACCCCCTAACCCGAGGAGTCCTCCTGACCAAGGCTCCTAATCCCGAAGGAATGCCTTTAAGTAGGATCGCTTGTTCGTCATTGTTTTATGAGCTGGCTGAAATCGGCTTCATTAAAATCGGCTCTCTCTATTGAACCGGGGGAGGATACGTCAGGTGGGGAATCGATACATGATTGATCTAATAAGAGTTATTTATCCCCTGGCCATACTAGACACAGAAGCAGAGCCATCTGGCGACGAGTCTGAAGGTCACTCTGCAAGGCTGCTATGTACCGTACGCAACGGGATGCTCGCTTTGTTGTCCATCTCGGTGCATTGGTGTGTGTGTGTGTGTGTGTGTGTGTGTGTGTGTGTGTGTGTGTGTGTGCTCGTTCGTCTGTCTGTGCTGTCTTTTAAATTTATTATGAAGTTTGTTTATTAAAGAAAAGTAGATTACTATGAAATATGAAAGTTTCTCATTAAAGATCTTCGATGCGTTTCCTTAATTTGTTAAGAGTAGTCTGTTGGTGAACTTTCGTAATGTTCGTTTAATGCTTTGCATGAAAAATTGTTACATTATTTAAGAAGCAATATATTATTTAAAAAAAACTCGTGATTTTTAGCTCCTGACTAAAAGAATCAATATTTTGTCTAAGTACGATTATTACCATCATCATCAATATTATCATACCTCAAATTGGTACAAAAATATAAAAATGGCCATGTTAGCAGTAGTAAATGATTTACTTCCAATGTCTGTTAGGTAAGATATCATCTCATTTAGAACAACATAGTAATATATTTATATCTACACATCTAAAACTATATATATATATATATATATATATATATATATATATATATATATATATATATATATATATATATATATATATGAAACATAAACAACAATCTCTCGACTTCCTTTTTCCAAATATTTGGTTATCCGGAAGTTAATAATTCACTGAGACACGTACATCATGCACATCACTAGGTATGAGAAGTCTATAGATTATTAGCAATGAATTTTCAACTATTTGATTTTCCTCTAAGAAGCAAAAAATATTAAATTACCGAAATAAACCAACAAGCAAAAGTCTTTTCCCTTAATTGCTATTGTTGTTTCTCTTGTCTCCAGAATTCAGGAAAATGAGAAATTCTTGGAGGGATAACTCCATTACAGCTTTAGATTGCCTACAAATTTAATGGAAAAAGAAGTCGACCAGGATTTAAATGTTCTAATCACCTGCATAGCTGCTGAAAGGTAGAGCACTGGTTTAAAACAGGTTAAAAAAAAGCAAGGATATAAAAAAAAGAAAAATTTAAATCACAAAGACAATAGCACATGATAAAAAAAAGGGCATGGAACCTGGAACAGCCATTAAGAGAAATGCTTGACAAGAACCCCGAAATCAGTTTGCCCAGATGCCAGCAGAGGAACAGGTGGCTCTGGAGGAAAACATGACCCCCTAACCGCCCCCCACTTCCCCATGCCCCATACCCAAGCCCCCCATCATACCCATCGCCCCGTTTCTCCCTTACCTGTTTGACCATTAGCCATTGTAATTAGTCATAACATTTTTTCCCAATTAGATCAAAAGCCATGTCACCTTTTCGAGGTGGAATGCAAGTGACTTCCTGCGTGATGTCAAGGTCGTGGAGAGAGAGAGGATGTCATCCTATCATCAGATAATGGAGATATTTTGACTGTGTTGCATGACAAGGGAGTTCTCACTCTCAGAGCAGTTTCTAGGCACTAGGTCAACGAAGATACGATCCTGCTGCCTAAAATAAAGGGTCCTAGGTTGGAAGACTGGTCTTCTCTTTATTCGAGCTCAGTATTACATTTATATCGCCTGAGAAGAAAGATCCTGCTGCCTAAAATACAGGGTCCTAGGATGGAAGACTAGTCTTCTCTTTATTCGAGCTCAGTATTACAGTACAATCACTTTGCCTAAGAAGAAAGATCCTGGTGCCTAAAATAAAGACTCTTATAATGGAAGACTGGTCTTCTCTTTATTCGAGCTCACTATTACAATTACTTTGCCTAAGAAGAACTCATATTGTGCATTTCTCAGCTAAGAATAGTACAGAATATAGAATTTAGGCCAATTTAGGTCATTCAGCGCTGGAAGGGAAATTGAAAGTAAGAAAGTTTGAAAGTTGTAGCAGGAGGAAAACCTCGCATTTGCACTATGAAACAATTGTTAGAGAGGGTGGAAAGTCAGATGGAAAGAAAGGAATAAGAACTGAGGGACAGTAAAAGGAATGAAAAGAGGTTGCAGCTATCGAGGGCGAGAAAGGGACGCTGCAGAAACCCTTAAGTAATGCCCTACAATTTTGTGAGACACACTGATGGCACTACCCCTACGAGGGATTTCTCAGCTAAACAAAAAAGGAATTTCATTATCTAAAATTGAACAAACATTCTCAAGTACAAAGTATACAACAATGATTACCAACAAAATTGTCCAATTTATCAAAGTTAAGAAAGTAAAAAAAAAAAAAAAAAAATTTGCACCTGATTACGGATATTGCAAAACCTAATAAAATTTTCCTGAGCCTACAGCTCACACATAAGATTCATTGTATCCATCAATAAATAATTGTTTTATCATGGGAATAAACTGACAGATGACTGAACTAACAAGCAAACTGACATAATCTCTGTGCAACGATGTCAGACAAGGTAACAAAAAAAAAAAAAAAAATAACACTGTAAACTCACTAACAGTCATATTGAGGTGTGTACAATATTATCCTCTCTCCATTTTGGCTTAAAAAATAATCTCACAAACCTACTACAATCACTCGTATGAAGGTGTGTATTTCTATTAGAACATTTCGATTTTAAATACAAAAATACACATATACCACGGTGAATGTACAGCATATGTATAGCTGGCCGTAGAGAGAAAAATTGGACTTCCTAAAATCCACATACATACTGGAAGAAATATGAGGCTTTCTAAAATCCATACACAACACTTACACACACTTGCTGAAGTTTGTGTGTTTTGCCGCAGTACCATATACCCATAACATCCCCCCCGACAAACCCCTCACGCTAAAAAGCCCAGCAATTACGCGGCCTCTCAGCCCAATAAGGCGAAACTTTAACATGGTTCCTCAAATTCGGGAGACTATTACCCCATAATTCAAGGCATTGTTCTAGGCTACAAGTAGCTTGATCTGATACTCCATGGATGAATAGCCCACGTGCAAATAGGAGGAGCTGTAAATGACCATTAGGGGTACCTTTTCCCCATACCTGACTCTCTCTCTCTCTCTCTCTCTCTCTCTCTGTTTTCTTATTCGTCCTCTTCCTTCTTTCCATACTTCTTATTCTGGCCTCCTCCTCTCACCCAATTTCTCTCCCCTCCCCCTTCTTTTCTTCCTCTGCTCCCATTTTGACGCGATATTTCTTTCTCTCTTATCTATCAATCAATATCTTTCTTCTTCTTCTTCCTCCAAACTGCTATGGGCAGCAAGCCCCTTGGCCTACCATATTATACGACTGTTACTTCCTGTTTTTCTTCCTAATTTCTCTGGCTTATCACGCCCTGCGTCAGTCATGACGTCCTTCCTGAATTTCATCACCTACTTATTTATGACAGCCGGTTCTCCATTAAGTTCTCTTTCCTCACATTCCTCTCTCTCATTCTTCTCTTCTGTCCCGTTTATCTCTTTTCGATCTCCTTCCTCAGTTCCTTTGTCTCCCTTGTTTTCCAGTGTTGTTTTCTTTCTTCATTTTGCTTTATTCTATTGTGTCCTATCTTCATTTTTATTTATTGTACTTTTTATTTCTTCGTTTTGCTTTATTCTATAATTTTCTTTCTTCATTTTTCTTTACTGTATTTTTTATTTCTTCGTTTTGCTTTATTCTATTGTGTTCTTTCTTAATTTTGCTTTAACCTATTGTTTTCTTGCTTCATTCGGCTTTATTGTATTGTTTTACTTCTTTGCTTTAATTTATTCTATTGTCTTCTTTCTTCATTTTGCTTTATTCTGCTTTTTTTTATTCAGTTTGCTTTTTTCTATTTAATTCTTTCAAATTCCCCTCCTCTCTCTCAAGATCTTTGCCTTCCTGTTTATCTAGTATCGTTTCCTCTTCTCCTGTATTTCTTTTCTACCCCATTCCTTCCTCAGCTCCCACACCCCATTTAGACCTCTCTTCTCGCCGTTCTTCATTCCCTTCTTCCTCCTGTATCAACTCCCAGTACTTCCCTGTTCGTCCCGGTATCGTCCACAAGAGATTACATCGAGTAGGAGGGGTGGTAGTGTTGAGAGAGAGAGAGAGAGAGAGAGAGAGAGAGAGAGAGAGAGAGCTCTACTATCTCTCCAGCAATCGCCCCGAGGAAGACCTGGTGTTTATAGAGGAAATGCCTTCCAATGATAAAGTCCCAGGGACGACAACGGCCTTGCCCAAGATGATGGTGCAGTGGTTGCCCCACTGCTGGTGGTGGTAAGGGCGTTGGGCATTGGCGTCGGGGGCAGCTGATGATGATAACTGGGGTATCCTATACCCTGAGACGCCATTAGGTATAAGGTGGCTACTGGTTCTGAGAAAAAATTCGGAAGAGCTTGAGACGAGGTGTTGATTGATTGATTGATTGGTTTGCTCCAGTAAGCTTGCGTCGCAAAGATCATGGTCGTCGAAGCAACTGTTATTGTTTTTTCGTTTGGAAATAAATTCCTGTTAAATTTGAAAGAAACATTCATTCCGTACAGAGAGAGAGAGAGAGAGAGAGAGAGAGAGAGAGACCTCTCTCTATATATAAAATTCAATTCCAAGTTGTACTCATAATCTGGTTGTAAAAGGAATTCCTGCTAATTCTTAAAGAAACATCCATTCAGTAGAGAGAGAGAGAGAGAGAGAGAGAGAGAGAGAGAGAATGACCTCTCCCTATATATAAAATTCAATTCCAAGTTGTACTCATAATTTGGTTGTAAAAGAAATTCCTGCTATTTCTCAAAGAAACGTCCATTCAGTAAAGAGAGAGAGAGAAGAGAGAGAGAGAGAGAGAGAGAATGACCTCTCCTATATATAAAATTCAATTCAAGCTCATAATTTGGTTGTAAAAGAAATTCCTGCTATTTCTTACCTATATACTTCGGTTCATACATATTCGCATTATGTCGTTTACCTGCATCGGTATTTTGAATAAACGATTAAAATAGAGGGCAAAACCCAAAAGATGAAATAGGCATCCCTACGGGACAACAACCAAGCTGATCATGTCGTTACCATTACACATACACCCCGACATAACATCACAAAGCCATTAGCGTTTAAGCAAAACCCCACCACCGCATTCTCGATGAACAAAAATCATTATAAAGATAATTAATTACGTCCTGGCCTTTACGATCTCGGCAAATATAATCGAACGTCTCCCCATACGTCATCATCAGCTGATTGATCGGACCTGAAGAGCAAATTGACCTTCGGAGTCTCCAAAAAGCCAATTCGGACGGATCGAGAGGGACTGCTCGCTCCTTTAAACGATATCATTCCAAACAAACATTCTTTCCTCGGTTTCTTGCGGGGGTAATTGAACAGTAAAGTCAATTATTTCACGATTTGATGATAATTGCATTACTGGGTCGAGGATTTTTCGTCCTCTTCTTCTTCTTTTTTTTTTTTTTTTTACGTGTGCTCTAAACTTGAGGGAAGATCTGGGTTTGGAAGGAGCGGGAGGGACACGTTTTTATAGCTTGCACAGATAATTGAATTCGTGGCAAGGTTGAGGTTTTGTTCCTCTTCATTCTTTTTTTTATTTTTTTTTACTTCTTACTTTCATCCGTCGATGAAGTCTATACGTTCAGCTGGTCCTCCTAAAAGACGGAAAAGGTTCTCGAACCAACATTCCTACTTGCTGATAAACAAAAGTATTGTTTTCTTTTCGGAGAGGAAGTTGGTTAAATGTATCTTAGGGAACTCACCCAAGAAATATAGAGGTAAAAGTTAAATATACTCAAGAAATATATCCGATATAGATCTCATCCCGCACGCCATTTTGGGAACCACTGGACATCAGTATATTTGCTTTTGAAAATGAAGATAATACAGAACTCTTAATAATAAGCACTTCATTAGTCAGCTGACAATATATAGGCTGCATGCAGGCGACATCACAAAGGCCGAGTAGTTTGAAGAAACATTGCAAGACATCAGTCAGTGGCTGTGGGTGACATCAGAGAGGAAATGAAGTCGAACAATTTATATGCTTTGACCTCAAGTTATAAGGGGCGCCTGAAAGGTCCTGCAGTTGCGAAAACACTGCTACTTTTTAACCAGTCGGTGTTGATGACGCCATAAAAGAGCTATTAAAATGCTAATCTTCGACTGGTTGCTATGAGTGAGGTCTCAGAGGGCATGCAACTGGAAAACTGTCTTCAATTAGTTTATGTAAATGAAGTTACGAAAGGCGTTCAATTAATATATACTGGCGCTCTTCAGTCACTTGCCGTGGGAATGATCTCGCACGGCAGAGAACGGCAAAAATTGCCACACTCCATCCTGCTTGTTTCGTGGATGTCGTAAAGGTACAGATGAAAATGACTTCCACCAGTCTGTAAGTGTGACGTCGCAATGAAACAATCGCACTCGTAAACACAATTAAACTTCAACCAATATATACGACTAGTGAAACAACGTTAATCCGATTGAAATTTTACCACACTTGAATAAGTCTATATACAGATGGCACCGCAGAGTGAATACTTTAAAATAATTACTGTCCTTCAACTGGCTTGCCCGTGCGCAACTACAAAGGACGATTTCCAAAAACTCATCTGATTTCACCTCGTTTTCCAGATGCGAAGACGCAAAGTACGTAGAATTCATCGTCATCGTCCCCATTGTATCTTCTTATTGAAATGCCTCCATTCAAGCTTTTCCCGTGCTTTTATTTATAAAAATCTCTGCTAATCTCTCTATCCTCCCCTGTCACAGTTCTCATCCTAGTAGGTCTAGGTTTTTCAACTATTCTGGTACCCCTATCAAATACTATTGGAACTATCACATACTTTTCTATCCGCAGTGCTGCAAAAGACATGTCCAAACCGTTTCCATCTCTCCCTCATTCTCGGTAAGCGGTCAACCAATCTTCATCGTTCTTTCGTCATTATCTCATCTACATATGGAAATATTTCAGATATACAAATTTTATTTTTATATAATTACACTGTTATAACCCGATTCATGTCCAGTTAGGAATACAAAACGTACTAGACTAATATATAAACATACTCTCGTACGCAATTTCACCGAATTTGATTTCTAAATCTTATTCAGCCTTGTCTAAGTTTGATTTGCCTTTTTTTCCGTCTTTCACGAAATTCCAACTCAGGAGAACCTGTACTGGATAACACTGCTCCGAAGTATCTGACAAACTCAACCAATAATCCCTTCTCCAGCAAGTGATTTTTCATTCTTCTATCCACATTATTTCGCTTTTTTTAGAATTACCTTGAGTCACATCTCCCTGGGTATATGATACATTCTATTAAGCATTTGCAATAATGCTATTAATAACTGTAATAGTGTATAGTTCTGCCAATTAAAACTGCATAACTTTTTTATCCTGTGGCTGTCAAATACCCGTCCATGGTCCAGTCTACTCTTTCTCTTCCAGCAAACAACAAAGGTGACGAGAGTTTTCCAGTAGGCCATAATACTGGTCTGTGTATTAAAAAAAAAATAAATGTGTACGTGTATAAACAGTGAAATAAAAATAATAAAAGGACTTCACATTGTAGCCATGTTTAAAAACAATTGATATAACGGGCGTATCTGTGAAATAATTTGCATTTACGGATATTGAATATTCTATCTACTATCTGCAGTCTGTGCACGAAAATTAATTCCAGATAACATGTGCACTAATTCGAAGTAATATGGAACTACGAATAACAATTCTGATTGGCATAATTTTCGAGTAAAAAAACCTGAACGACAAACTGTATACTTGCTAATCATTCAAAAATAAAAAAAAAATAAAAACTTAAGAATTAAGAGGCATTACAAACCAGTTTTTCAAAAAGAACCTCAACGAGAAGTTGGTAATAAAATCGAAAACCAAAATGCAATTACTGTCTCCCAACAAAACAACGTATCTAGAGGCCATCTCTCGCGTTGCATTCTTCGGCAACAGAGCTCCGCGTGGGTATGCTGCGTTCATGCCCGCGTAACTTACCCAACCAGTGAGTGACACCGACCGCGTTCCATCAGCCTCGCGTGATCGCAATGACAAGAAGGGGAAAACAAAAACGCCAAAAGATTAAAAAAAAAAAAAAAAAAAAGAGCTAAGCCCAGAAAAGTCCATTTAGATATCATCGTCGTCTAATTTGTTCGCGGTGGAAGAATGCCAATTATAAGATCTCTCTCGGTCGTGAAGAAGATTCCATTCTCGTGACTGCAGCGTCCGAAGTGTATAAGTTGATGAGGTTGTTGACAGAGGGAGACTGAGGTGCTTAAGAAGATTTTATTTAGCCTGAAGGTATTATCTGTCAAACAGATTTTATAGCCAATATAAAATTCTTTACGAAATATAAAATAGTTATTCATAGAGCTATGCAAGATACATATATATATATATATATATATATATATATATATATATATATATATATATATATATATATATATATATATATATATATATACTATATATATATATATATTATATATATATATATATATGTATGTGTTTATATATATATATATATATATATATATATATATATATATATATATATATATACAATATTATATATCTTTATAAATATATATATATATATATATATATATATATATATATTTATATATATATAATATATATATATATATATATATATACAAGATTATATATCTAAGCAGCAAATAGAATATATATTCACTAAACACAAATAGAACCCAACAAACACACACACACACGGGGCTTCTTTCAGCTCAATTTTGCGTAGACTCTCTCGCTTCCCAGATACTGAAGCTCTTACGTTCCAGTACCTGGTCTTTTCAAGCCTTCCTCTCTTCTTGCCTCACAACGCTCTCTCAAACCTACTGTCCTACATTTTCTCTACATGACCAAACCATCTCGAACCACCTTGAATGAATGATTCTTTTCACCTCTACTGACATTTTTAAAACTTACGCGCAACTCTGTATTCCTCGCCCTTTCATATTCTCTTACTCCACATTAACTGCGCAAGCAATTCTTCTCAATGACTACAACTCTCTTCATTCAATCTGCAATCTACAACCGCACTTGGATGGAGGACGAGAGGCCAGTAAGAAGTGCATAATCTGTAAATGTTGGAAGGGGAGGATGAGACGATGATCTAAAAACTGACAAACTGACAGAGAAGAGAGGCAGAGAAGTGAAAAAAAAGCTTTACATTACATAAACGAAGTGAGAAAGTAGCTGCGAGACTGAGGTGAGTGGCGCTGTGGGAGTGCGGAAAGAAGAAGCGGGGGTTCGGGGGAGAGGCTTCACCATGATTTTGAGACTTTCGACTAGGTATAAAAATGGAAAATGTTATGGAAATTTTCTGCATAGGAATTAATCTTTGGATTCAACGGTTAAAGGATGAATGAGGAGGATGAAATGATTACTGTCTTGTTTTTCTGTATCCAATGATATATATATATATATATATATATATATATATATATATATATATATATATATATATATATATATATATATATATATATATAATTGGATACAGAAAAACAAGACAGTAATCATTTCATCCATATATAATATATAATCTTCATATATATACACTGTGTATATAGATAATATATATATATATTATATATATATACACACATATATAGTATTTATATATATACAGTATATATATATATATATATATATATATATATATATATATATATATATAATGTGTGATGGAAAATAGAAGAAATAAAAATAAAAAGTAATGGGTAATGCCACCGCTCAAGTTTTACTGCTCACACACACACACACACACACACACATACACACTTGCTCTACTAAACTGGTTGTACAGGAAACAAGTCATAAGAATTAGCATATTATTGACGAACCTTGCATCTGATTGTGCAAAATTCCGTCACTGCATCATCTCACTCTTGGTATCTCGAGGTCTATTATGAACCAGTACTCATCCCATCGAGATCCTAAGTTAAATCAAGATATGGGGTTGCAAACCCCACGCCCAAAAATGTCAGTCATTTTAAAAAGAGTTTAATCACTTCAAGACGATGATACGCAAGTTCAAAGCGCTTAAGTAATTGCATTGTTATAATTTTTGTGAACGCACCTCTAACTAAAGGTTAATAAAACAGAAACCTCCTTAAGAATTAGGCCACATAAAATAGTGTTAGGTGGAACCTTAACCAGCGCCTAATGGGTGCAGAGACCGAATGAAATTTGCAGAATTTATCTAAGCTTTGAGTCACCGTAATTTTTAATGATTAATATCATTACGAAAATTATTTCTATAACTGATGTTGTTTTTCATGATTTATAAAAGCTCTACTTTTATGAAGTAAAGGAAAATGTTAAATACGGTAACATATATAAGCTCATAGATGATGACAATATAATAGTATAATTAGATTAAATTCAAATAAAAATAAAAAAGAAATCCTCATGTACATATAAATAAATATATACATACACCCCGTTTCTTATTTTTCACCTGTGGTAATATGTGATAAATGAATCAAGTACAAAAGTGATAATAATCATATATATATGTATATATTATATATACACACACACACACACATATATATATATATATATATATATATATATATATATATATATATATATATATATATATATATATATATATAGCTTAATGATAAATAATATTGCCAAGACCAGGAAGAACATTCTTTATTGTACAAGCTTTGAGGTATAAAGCCTCATCATCAGGCTGAAAAAACCGACAAGGATGAGAATCAATAAAATTACAATAAAATGAATTGTCATAATAAATCTTCAGCAAAAATACTAACGAAATATATAAAATGAACAAGTAAATACAAACTAAAAGGGTGAGACGTAAAATAACGAAAAATTAAAAACACAAACATAAAAATATGAAAATAAAACTAAGGTGAAATGTAAACAAACTACCACTCACAAAGTAAAATATTTAACGACCTAATTGAGTACCTACTATGAAATTACACGATAACTAGTTGAATACCAGACGATTTGTTGTTCAATTCCGGCTTCATCTTTTTAATTGTCAGCGACCCTGAAATTAAAAGGTCCAGTCTATTTGAACAAAAAGACAGTACCCGAAAATCCAGGTCAGTGAAAGGATGGTCCTGTGCTAAACTGTGTTCTCTAATGGCAGAAAAGGGTGGTTTGGAAAGGGGAAACCAAGTTCTAACAGAAAGACCTCTGTGTTCCAAAATTCTGTGTCTGAGCCAGCGGGAACTGGATCCCACGTATGGCAGACCACACTGCGAACAAGTGAACAAGTAAACGACGCAGGAATTAAGGTCCACAGGCACAGTAGGCTTCTCTCTCAAAAGTGATCTTATTGTAAAAGGATTACAGAAAACAAACCGGAAACTGATTTGAGGGAAACAATGCTTAAGTATTTCTTGTAACTTTTTTCGGACCATATAGTTACTATGACCAAGGTAAGGCAATTTAATGTACTTTACATCTTTACTAGCAGTACTGTACACCGGTCTGGGACAAAACTTTTCATTTAAAAAATTTTTCAGAACTTTGTAAAATACAAAAATGGGATATGAGTTTTCAGAAAAATAATTCTGGAGGAAAACCATATCTTGATGAAATAAATTAAAATCACAACAAACATTGTAGGCTCTATTTATCAAAGTGCGTATTGAGTTCATCTTATACAACTTTGGCGAAAAACTGAGGTAATTCAATCCCAAGCCAGTAAAAGTACTTTTCCTATAAACAGAGGTCTCAAATTTGCCACTATTTCTGTATACCTGTACATCTAAAAATGACAACTTATTATCCTGTTCCGTCTCACAAGTAAAAGAAATGTTAGGGTGACGAGAATGAAAATATTCAAAAAACAAATCAACATGTGATAATTCCTTAAACACAAGGAAAGTATCATCTACATGCCTACGGTAATACAAAGTTTTGAAAGCATTAGGGCATTCAGACATCCAAATCCTTTCACAATAACCCATGATGCAATCCGCATATACAGGTCAAGGAATTTCCATAGCTACTCCATCTATTTGATTATATAATTTACCATCAAAAGTAAAAATGCCATCAGCAGTTGCTAAATGTAATAATATTTGCAAGTCTATTTTATTAAGTCCAAACACTGATAAATCGTTTTCACTTATATTATCAAGAATAATGTCTGTTGTTTCTTTTAGTGGGATATTGGTGAAAAGAGAGGTTACATCGAAACTAGCCATTACAACATCTTGGTTAAAATTGAAAGAACACAATTCTTTAACAAATTTGGAAGAATTACAGATGTTAAATTCACTTAAAGTTAGAGGGTTTAAAACTGGAACTAAAAACTTAGACAGGTTATAACTAAAAGTACCAATAGAGGAAATAATAGGTCTTAAAGGGTTTCCTATTTTATGTATCTTAGGTAGACCGTACAAATAACCAGGCTTAGACCCTGAAGCAAATAAAGAGCTATATGTAGCTTCCCCAATCAGAATTATTTTTCTGAAAACTCATATCCCATTTTTGTATTTTACAAAGTTCTGAACAATTTTTTAAATGAAAAGTTTTGTCCCAGACCGGTGTACAGTACCGCTAGTAAAGATGTAAAGTACATTAAATTGCCTTACCTTGGTCATAGTAGCTATATGGTAGGAAAAAAGTTACAAGAAATACTTAAGCATTGTTTCCCTCAAATCAGTTTCCGGTTTGTTTTCTGTAATCCTTTTACAATAAGATCACTTTTGAGAGAGAAGCCTACTGTGCCTGTGGACCTTAATTCCTGTGTCGTTTACTTGCTCACTTGTTCGCAGTGTGGTCTTCGATACGTGGGATCCAGTTCCCGCTGGCTCACACACAGAATTTTGGAACGGAGGTCTTTCTATTAGAACTAGGTTTCCTCTTTCCAAACCACCCTTTTCTGCCATTAGAGAACACAGTTTAGCACAGGACCATCCTTTCACTGACCTGGATTTTCGGGTACTGTCTTTTTGTTCAAATAGACTGGACCTTTTAATTTCAGAGTCACTGACTATTAAAAAGATGAAGCCGGAATTGAACAACAACTCGTCTGGTATTCAACTAGTTATCGTATAATTTCATAGTAGGTACTCAATTAGGTCGTTAAATATTTTACTTTGTGAGTGGTAGTTTGTTTACATTTCACCTTAGTTTTATTTTCATATTTTTATGTTTGCTTTTAATTTTTCGTTATTTTACGTCTCACCCTTTTAGTTTGTATTTACTTGTTCATCTTATATATTTCGTTAGTATTTTTGCTGAAGATTTATTATGACAATTCATTTTATTGTAATTTTATTGATTCTCATCCTTGTCGGTTTTTTCAGCCAGATGATGAGGTTTTATACCTCGAAAGCTTGTACAATAAAGAAAGTTCTTCCTGGTCTTGGCAATTTATTTATCATTAAGCTAAGATTTCCAAGTATATATATATAATTATATAGATATATATATATATATATATATATATATATATATATATATATATATATATATATATATATATATATATATATATATATATATATATATATAAACCCCTTTTGTATAAATCATAAACATGCCAATTTTTATCTATAATATACCAATACAAACACAGAAAGACAAACTGGTATCAAGCAGCTTCCTCAGATCAGACACAAACGAACAATGAGCTTTCAATAATTATGATTCATCTCATTAGTATAGCAAGGCTACACATAGGCCTATGTCACAAACTGTTCAAATCCCGAGATTTCTTTTCATCCAATTTGTGTTTTATGTTCAGTTTTACTGCATGCGTATAAAATTTACTTTATTGTGCTACAAAGTAATAATAAGATGGTTCCTGTTGGCAAGTCAGTATCCAGTGGTCCACACCATCTGCAAAGTGAACAGAACAGAACTGTTTCTGCAATGTTGAAATTACAGAAAAATCGGACCTTGACCTCTGACCCCAGGGCAGAGGTCAGTCATTGAGATTGGTCCATGTGTTTGGCAGCTCTGCCATGTTAGCAACTAGAGGTCATTATAATAATAATAATAATAATAATAATAATAATAATAATAATAATAATAATAATAATAATAATAATAATAATAATAATAATAATAATAATAATAATAATAATAATAATTATAATAATAATAATAGATCATTCATTCATAAGAAAATTCTTAAAAAGAGGAGTTGCAGCGATGGATATAACCGAAGGAATAAAAAGAGACTAATAAAAAAAAATAAGTAAGTACAGACTAAAACAAAAATGATAGAAAAACTAAGACAAATAAGATCATTAAATAAGGCAAATAAAAAGGCAATAAATACGTACATACTAAAACAGCAATGACAGGAAAACTAGAACAAACAAGATATTTAAATAAGGAAACCTGATCGTTTTGTCCTGAAGCATCCACTAAAAACATAAGATTTGCTTAGATTTAAGTGATTCATATTTGGACAAAAACACCGAACGTGAATTGAAACATTCGTTCTATTCAGAATGAAAAGAGGCAGATATCGAAGCTTCTCTTTTTAAATCAAGGAACGACCCAATTACAAAAAAAGGGATATTCGAGGATGAATAATGAATGAAGAGCTTTAGTTAATATCTCAATAAATGTTGGCTCCATCAAGCCATTGTCGAGAGAAAGAGATCAGAGAGAAGATTTCGTGGCTGAACCAAAGGCTACATTTAGCCCACTCACCAATGGGAGCCTACGAGATGAATGAATGATTTATTACTTATGTTTATTGATTGATGAGATTACCTAGCGTCAAACGACCAAGGTCAAAGACCTAGGCGGCGTCAGAGAGCCTTTTGCTCTCTGGCGCCTGGTTTCGCGCATTTTAAAGAGTCCTATTCCAGGTTTGTAATATAATTAACCATTATAATATAAATTATGATGATTAAAAATATTCTGAAGAAACACGGCGCTGGTGTGAGTACTTACTTGAATGATATTTTTAACAACTCGGATAAGAGAAGATTATGTTAATTTATGAGACTCTGTTTACCAGTGATATTTTCACTACTTGTATTAGGAAGAAATTTTATTTATGCTTTAAATAAAACTTAATATTCCTTTAATACACTGCTAATTGATTTTTAAATATTGAATATTTAATGGCTCATTCAACCAACTGTGTTAAGGAAGTCATTGCAAGTCTGTCAACATGATGACGTCACAGAGGCTTCGAGGATCCGTGAATGACTGTGATTGCCCATATGGATAGATTTGTTCCTTATAAACCCTTTAAAACACTTTTCAAGTTATAATAGTGACTGGTCCGATAGAACACTTGTATAGTAAACGTAACAAACATTAACAGTTACAGAATTCTTGGAATTGTCATAGGTATTATATAAAATAAGAGTCTTTCAAGATACAAAATCATTTTTTCCAGGAATCCAGAAGACTTTGCTCTCACTGACTCCTGGATTGTCCGTAAAAGCCTTGGGCCTTTCACTTGTTATGGAGCCGATTTTCCGTAACATTCAGAAGTCGTTTTCGGCTCAAGGCCTAAGAGGAAGACCCCATGTGGTGGGTCAAAAAGCCCTCTTAGGAATCCCCGAATAAGGACTACCTCTCGGTTTGGGGTTCCGAGACAGGACAGGTTCTGACGTCCCCGCCAATCCAGGAGTCCGGACTCATTTTCTCTCTTCTTTTTCTTCTGCTTCTTCTTCTTCCTTCAGCCCTCAGTTGGTTCATCTGGCTAAGGTTATTTGTTTGGTAATTAGTTTAGTATATTGAATATATCTTTGTTCCTCGTGGCATTACAGTTTTTGAATAGAGAAGTCCTTTATTTAGCTCTAAATGCCTTAGTTTTCACATCATTTGAGTAGTCTCGAAGCTGTATATACAAAGGTCCTTTTACCAACATATATACCTTGTATCTTAGATCCAGTAACCTATGTTTTATTTTACTTTGCTTTTACCATGAGTGCTTTTACAAATCTTGATTTTTTTTTATTATTCATAAAAATATACGTCAAAACACATTAACTTTCGATCTTCGTTTGAACAGGTAGCGAATGAAGCTCAGTAAAGATTCGTCCATGACCTCACCCCGTGGGCATTTATTCATTACTGGGCAGCTCTGATTGGCTGACTATCAACAATTCCGGTGTCGTTGGCATATTGCGGTAAATGTTAAACTCTTTCTTCAGTAACATATTTAAGTGATTATATATATATATATGTATATATATATATATATATATATATATATATATATATATATATATATATATATATATATATATATATATATATATCTTAATGATATATCATATTGCCAAGACCAGGAAGAACATTCTTTATTGTATAAGCTTTGAGGTATAAAACCTCATCATCAGGCTGAAAAAACCGACAAGGATGAGAATCAATAAAATTACAATAAAATGAATTGTCATAATAAATCTTCAGCAAAAATACTAACGAAATATATAAAATGAACAAGTAAATACAAACTAAAAGGGTGAGACGTAAAATAACGAAAAATTAAAAACACAAACATAAAAATATGAAAATAAAACTAAGGTGAAATGTAAACAAACTACCACTCACAAAGTAAAATATTTAACGACCTAATTGAGTACCTACTATGAAATTACACGATAACTAGTTGAATACCAGACGAGTTGTTGTTCAATTCCGGCTTCATCTTTTAATTGTCAGCGACTCTGAAATTAAAAGGTCCAGTCTATTTGAACAAAAAGACAGTACCCGAAAATCCAGGTCAGTGAAAGGATGGTCCTGTGCTAAACTGTGTTCTCTAATGGCAGAAAAGGGTGGTTTGGAAAGAGGAAACCTAGTTCTAATAGAAAGACCTCTGTGTTCCAAAATTCTGTATCTGAGCCAGCGGGAACTGGATTCCACGTTTCGCAGACCACACTGCGAACAAGTGAACAAGTAAACGACACAGGAATTAAGGTCCACAGGCAGAGTAGGCTTTCTCTCAAAAGTGATCTTATTGTAAAAGGATTACAGAAAACAAACCGGAAACTGATTTGAGGGAAACAATGCTTGAGTATTTCTTGTAACTTTTTCGGACCATATAGCTACTATGACCAAGGTAAGGCAATTTAATGTACTTTACATCTTTACTAGCAGTACTGTACACCGGTCTGGGACAAAACTTTTCATTTAAAAATTTTTCAGAACTTTGTAAAATACAAAAATGGGATATGAGTTTTCAGAAAAATAATTCTGGAGGAAAACCATATCTTGATAAATAAATTAAAATCACAACAAACATTGTAGGCTCTATTTATCAAAGTGCGTATTGAGTTCATCTTATACAACTTTATGAAAAACTGAAGTAATTCAATCCCAAGCCAGTAAAAAGTACTTTTCCTATAAACAGAGGTCTCAAATTTGCCACTATTTCTGTATACCTGTACATCTAAAAACGACAACTTATTATCCTGTTCCGTCTCACAAGTAAAAGAAATGTTAGGGTGACGAGAATGAAAATATTCAAAAAACAAATCAACATGTGACAATTCCTTAAACACAAGGAAAGTATCATCTACATGCCTACGGTAATACAAAGTTTTGAAAGCACTAGGGCATTCAGACATCCAAATCCCTTCACAATAACCCATGATGCAATCCGCATATACAGGTCCAAGGGAATTTCCCATAGCTACTCCATCTATTTGATGATATAATTTACCATCAAAAGTAAAAATGCCATCAGCAGTTGCTAAATGTAATAATTTTTGCAAGTCTATTTTATTAAGTCCAAACACTGATAAATCGTTTTCACATATATTATCAAGAATAATGTCGGTTGTTTCTTTTAGTGGGATATTGGTGAAAAGAGAGGTTACATCGAAACTAGCCATTACATCATCTTGGTTAAAATTGAAAGAGCATAATTCTTTAACAAAATTTGGAAGAATTACAGATGTTAAATTCACTTAAAGTTAGAGGGTTTAAAACTGGAACTAAAAACAGACAGGTTATAACTAAAAGTACCAAGTGAGGAAATAATAGGTCTTAAAGGGTTTCCTATTTTATGTACCTTAGGTAGACCGTACAGATAACCAGGCTTAGACCCTGAAGCAAATAAAGAGCTATATGTAGCTTCCCCAATCAGAATTATTTTACTGAAAACTCATATCCCATTTTTGTATTTTACAAAGTTCTGAACAATTTTTTAAATGAAAAGTTTTGTCCCAGACCACTGTACAGTACTGGTAGTAAAGATGTAAAATACATTAAATTGCCTTACCTTGGTCATAGTAGCTATATGGTCCGAAAAAAGTTACAAGAAATACTTAAGCATTGTTTCCCTCAAATCAGTTTCCGGTTTGTTTTCTGTAATCCTTTTACAATAAGATCACTTTTGAGAGAGAAGCCTACTCTGCCTGTGGACCTTAATTCCTGTGTCGTTTACTTGTTCACTTGTTCGCAGTGTGGTCTGCGATACGTGGGATCCAGTTCCCGCTGGATCAGACACAGAATTTTGGAACACAGAGGTCTTTCTATTAGAACTAGGTGTCCCCTTTCCAAACCACCCTTTTCTGCCATTAGAGAACACAGTTTAGCACAGGACCATCCTTTCACTGACCTGGATTTTCGGGTACTGTCTTTTTGTTCAAATAGACTGGACCTTTTAATTTCAGAGTCGCTGACTATTAAAAAGATGAAGCCGGAATTGAACAACAACTCGTCTAGTATTCAACTAGTTATCGTGTAATTTCATAGTAGGTACTCAATTAGGTCGTTAAATATTTTACTTTGTGAGTGGTAGTTTGTTTACATTTCACCTTAGTTTTATTTTCATATTTTTATGTTTGTGTTTTTAATTTTTCGTTATTTTACGTCTCACCCTTTTAGTTTGTATTTACTTGTTCATTTTATATATTTCGTTAGTATTTTGCTGAAGATTTATTATGACAATTCATTTTATTGTAATTTTATTGATTCTCATCCTTGTCAGTTTTTTCAGCCTGATGATGAGGTTTTATACCTCGAAAGCTTGTACAATAAAGAATGTTCTTCCTGGTCTTGGCAATATTTATCATTAAGCTAAGATTTCCAAGTAATTACTGAGACTATAATTACTATAGATATATATATATATATATATATATATATATATATATATATATATATATATATATATATATATATATATATATATATATATATATATATATATATATATATATATATATATATATACATATATATATATATAAAACCCCTTTTGTATAAATCATAAACATGTCAATTTGTATCTATAATATACCAATACAAACACAGAAAGACAAACTGGTATCAAGCAGTTTCCTCAGATCAGACACAAACGAACAATGAGCTTTCAATAATTATGATTCATCTCATTAGTATAACAAGGCTACACATAGGCCTATGTCACAAACTGTTCAAATCACGAGATTTCTTATCATCCAATTTGTGTTTTATGTTCAGTTTTACTGCATGCGGATAAAATTTACTTTATTATGCTACAAAGTAATAATGAGATGGTTCCTGTTGGCAAGTCAGTATCCAGTGGTCCACACCATCTGCAAAGTGAACAGAACAGAACTGTTTCTGCAATGTTGAAATTACAGAAAAATCGGACCTTGACCTCTGACCCCAGGGCAGAGGTCAGTCATTGAGATTGGTCCATGTGTTTGGCAGCTCTGCCATGTTAGCAACTAGAGGTCATTATAATAATAATAATAATAATAATAATAATAATAATAATAATAATAATAATAATAATAATAATAATAATAATAATAGATCATTCATTCGTAAGAAAATTCTTAAAAAGAGGAGTTGCAGTGATGAATATAACCGAAGGAATAAAAAGAGACAAATAAAAAAAAATAAGTAAGTACAGACTAAAACAAAAATGATAGAAAAACTAAGACAAATAAGATCATTAAATAAGGCAAATAAAAAGGCAATAAATACGTACATACTAAAACAGCAGTGACAGAAAAACTAGAACAAACAAGATATTTAAATAAGGAAACCTGATCGTTTTGTCCTGAAGCATCCACTAAAAACATAAGATTTGCTTAGATTTAAATGATTCATATTTGGCCAAAAACACCGAACGTGAATTGAAACATTCGTTCTACTCAGAATGAAAAGAGGCAGATATCGAAGCTTCTCTTTTTAAATCAAGGAACGACCCAATTACAAAAAAAGGGATATTCGAGGATGAATAATGAATGAAGAGCTTTAGTTAATATCTCAATAAATGTTGGCTCCATCAAGCCATTGTCGAGAGAAAGAGATCAGAGAGAAAAGATTTCGTGGCTGAACCAAAGGCTACATTTAGCCCACTCACCAATGGGAGCCTACGAGATGAGAATCCCTTGAATGAGATTTATTACTTATGTTTATTGATTGATGAGATTACCTAGCGTCAAACGACCAAGGTCAAAGACCCTAGGCGGCGTCAGAGAGCCTTTTGCTCTCTGGCGCCTGGTTTAAGCGCATTTTAAAGAGTCCTATTCCAGGTTTGTAATATAATTAACCATTATAATATAAATTATGATGATTAAAAATATTCTGAAGAAACACGGCGCTGGTGTGAGTACTTACTTGAATGATATTTTTTAACAACTCGGATAAGAGAAGATTATGTTAATTTATGAGACTCTGTTTACCAGTGATATTTTCACTACTTGTATTAGGAAGAAATTTTATTTATGCTTTAAATAAAACTTAATATTCCTTTAATACACTGCTAATTGATTTTTAAATATTGAATATTTAATGGCTCATTCAACCAACTGTGTTAAGGAAGTCATTGCAAGTCTGTCAACATGATGACGTCACAGAGGCTTCGAAGATCCGTGAATGACTGTGATTGCCCATATGGATAGATTTGTTCCTTATAAACCCTTTAAAACACTTTTCAAGTTATAATAGTGACTGGCCAGATAGAACACTTGTATAGTAAACGTAACAAACATTAACAGTTACAGAATTCTTGGAATTGTCATAGGTATTACATAAAATAAGAGTCTTTCAAGATACAAAATCATTTTTTTCCAGGAATCCAGAAGACTTTGCTCTCACTGACTCCTGGATTGTCCGAAGTAAAGAGCCTTGGGCCTTTCACTTGTTATGGAGCCGATTTCAGACTCCGTAACATTTGGTGTCCCGAGAGTCGTTTTCGGCTCAGAAGGCCTAAGAGGAAGACCCCATGTGGTGGGTCAAAAAGC
Source organism: Macrobrachium rosenbergii (assembly GCF_040412425.1). Taxonomy (NCBI): domain Eukaryota; kingdom Metazoa; phylum Arthropoda; class Malacostraca; order Decapoda; family Palaemonidae; genus Macrobrachium; species Macrobrachium rosenbergii. Next base: position 47,450,753 of record NC_089741.1, read on the forward strand.
CCTCTTAGGAATCCCCGAATAAGGACTACCTCTCGGTTTGGGGTTCCGAGACAGGACAGGTTCCTGACGTCCCCCGCCAATCCAGGAGTCCGGACTCATTTTCTCTCTTCTTTTTCTTCTGCTTCTTCTTCTTCCTTCAGCCCTCAGTTGGTTCATCTGGCTAAGGTTATTTGTTTGGTAATTAGTTTAGTATATTGAATATATCTTTGTTCCTCGTGGCATTACAGTTTTTGAATAGAGAAGTCCTTTTTTTAGCTTTAATGCCTTAGTTTTAACATCATTTGAGTAGTCTCGAAGCTGTATATACAAAGGTCCTTTTACCAACATATATACCTTGTATCTTAGATCCAGTAACCTATGTTTTATTTTACTTTGCTTTTACCATGAGTGCTTTTACAAATCTTGATTTTTTTTATTATTCATAAAAATATACGTCAAAACACATTAACTTTCGATCTTCGTTTGAACAGGTAGCGAATGAAGCTCAGTAAAGATTCGTCCATGACCTCACCCCGTGGGCATTTATTCATTACTGGGCAGCTCTGATTGGCTGACGATCAACATTTCCGGTGTCGTTGGCATATTGCGGTAAATGTTAAACTCTTTCTTCAGTAACATATTTAAGTGATTATATATATATGTATGTATATATATATATATATATATATATATATATATATATATATATGTATATATATATATATATATATATATATATATATATATATATATATATATATATGTATATATATATATATATATATATATATATATATATATATATACACACACACACACATGTATATATATATGACCATCTGTTCTATAAAAGAAATTATTAACTATTAAATCGCAACACACTCAAAAAAGGCAGTGAGCAAACCATAACACAACTAAATAAATTGACAATTTCGTTGCACTGAGAACACATCACCATATTTACCAATATTCTACTGACGCATCATTTAATAAAAAAAAAAAAGGAGAAGAGATCCGGCATCGAAATCACCCTGTAAAAGGAGTTTCTTACATGTGGTAAGTTCCAGAGTTATTAGAGATGTTTGAATTTCCAATCGACGGGGCCATAAAACTTTTTTCTTTTTTTCTCTCTTTCTCTCGGGAGGAGTGAATCATACTCTTCCGGAGCCTTATAAGGAGGGCCAGGAGACGCACTTCTTCTCCACACCTTTTGAGAGAGAGAGAGAGAGAGAGAGAGAGAGAGAGAGAGAGAGAGAGAGAGAGAGAGAGAGGGTGTCCTATAGGACAAAAGTCCTGCAGAAGCATTCCATCGCCTTTAGTGATTTCCTGTCAACCGCTAATCAGTAAGAGAATAACTCTGGAAAATGAAAAATCAAATTTTTCTTCCGTTAAGCATTGATAGCTATACACCACACACACACACAAACAATATATATGTGTGTGTATATATATATATACAATATATATATATATATATATATATATATATATATATATATATATATATATATATATATATAACGTCTTCGGGGATAAGTTAAGTATACCTTAGTTTAACCAGACCACGGAGCTGATTAACAGCTCTCCTAGGGTTGGCCCGAAGGATTAGACTTATTTTACGTGGCTAAGAACCAGTTGGTTACCTAGCAACGGGACCTACAGCTTATTGTGGAATCCGAACCACAGTATACCGAGAAATGAATTTCAAACATCAGAAATTAATTCCTCTGATTCTTCATTGGCCGGCCGGAGAATCGAACGCGGGCCTAGGAGAGTGCTAGGCGAGTACGATATCGATCCATCCAATGAAGAACTAAAATTATATCAATTTACTTCCATTTTTTTCTTTTCTCGTGAGTGTGATAAATGTAGTATTATCAGTAGTAGGCCTATTTTGTAACTATTATTCTTCCCCATGATCTCCGAGCAGTGTTGGCAATTTCGAAGTTCACTTAGCGAGTCTCAACATTTTTCAAGGTCAAAATCCAGATAAGGTTGCAATCCGAAGTTTTCTGCGTAAGCATATGCCCCGTATAGGTTGCATCAAAACTCGATGAGGTACGCAAATATCACCTTACAATTATGACAATGGAATGAATTAGCTGGAATCAGCTACTTCTTACTTGATATATATATGTAGATTTATTTTGTTAATGTTTCTTTATTGTTCCCTAAGAAATTCTGCTTAATTTGAAGGGGGGGGGGGAGAGGGAGAATGATACTTGCTCAGACACAGCCTTCGAATTAACATCTCTGTAACCATAAGCAAACACCAAAGTTGAATTTCTCACAAAGAATCTATTTTTAACTCTCCTCCATCTCTCCCTTCTACTCGCATCTTCTTCTACTTTTTTTTCGCTTCCTCCTCCTGCTGCTCTTCTTCTTCTTCTTCTTCTTCTTCTTCTTCTTCTTCGACAATCTTTCTTTAAGTGACTCTACCTGGACCCCAATGAATGAGATAACAATGCAGAGCGTGGAGTTCACTGGTTAGCGTCAGTGTCTCATACTGTTTCGTTCTCTAAAATGAAATGACTCTCTCTCTCTCTCTCTCTCTCTCTCTCTCTCTCTCTCTCTCTCTCTCTCTCTCTCTCTCTTTATATGTATGTATATATAAATATATATATATATATATGTATATTTAATATTTATGTATATACATATACATACATACATACACACACACACACACACACATATATATATATGTATATATATAGAATGTGTGCGTATGGCTACCGAAACTAGACAGAGATGTTTTAACTTCCTTAAATAATAGTAATCACCAGGGAATTTAACGGATAATATACAACGACGCTGATTTTTAGTTCGTATACAGCAACTACTAAAAGAGAGAGAGAGAGAGAGAGAGAGAGATCGCAGGGTATCAACTGACTTAGTACTAAGTGTGGGAAGAGATACTCGCGTATTCTGGCATCACTTATTATTATCAAAGAGTTATGACAGATCCGCTTTTTATCTGGTCGCCCCAGCATCCCCAGTTTTCGGCTCATTTACAAAGTATTTAATCAGAGAAACATTCTTAAAAACCTAAATAAAACTAGTATACATTATCCTCACCAAGTCGTGGCGCATAAGGAAATATATCTGGCTTCGGCCGCGATATGATCGAGAGAGAACCCTGGATGTGATAGGCGGGATCGTTGGCAACAATGGTGCCGTTCACGCGCAGTAAAGTGAATGCGCAAGTGGTTGATTGATGTCGGTGCCAACAAAGATCCATTGATCCGGATGAAACTCGGGAGAAGGATAGGGAGAAAAAAATATGAACACTGAAGAATACATAGCAATGGTTTTAATACCCAAATGAGGCTCCCGTCACATAATATCCCATATGGTGTTTTTACGGCAGAGAGTCAGCTGGGGTGGGGACATTTAGTGGTGTGGTATTTACGCTAAATGCGTGGACAGGTGCTAAAGGCTGATAAATAGAGGTTATTTCCCTTACACGCTGAATGACATCTGCCTTATGAAATTGTACTTCAAGTTCATCCTTCGCTACCCATAGTTAGAGTGACCGAAAGTAATGCAGGAGGCGTGAGGGCCACGAGTTTAGGGCAAGCAGAAATTTCTCAAAGGAGCAAAAGACTAGTACTCTCTTCAATTTGATGTTCATCAGTTCATTATGCACAAAACAAAACTAATTATAAATGCATGTTTATGTCGTCATCTTCATGCCAGCACATAAACATACAATTATATTCACACACATTATACACACACACACACACACACACACACACACACATATATATATATATATATATATATATATATATATATATATATATATATATATATATATATGCAGTATATATATACACACCAATTTTAGGGGAGTTTTTAATACTAATAATAAGGAAATTACTAAGTTCTACGTGTATAAGAGACAATGATAAAAGAGAGATGGAGATGGTTTGGACATGTCCTTCGCACCATCACTGGGAGAACAGTCGCGTGTTGGAAGACCCAGACCTACTGGGATGAGGAGGGAGGCTGGTAGGAGATAAAGCACAGGGAAGACGCGAGTGGCGGGATTTCAGAGAGTTAGATGCGATGATAATGATGATGAATAATCTTTAGGTCTGACAATTATTATCAAACAAAACTACACATAAAAGCACAACAACAATACTGCCGAGGGCAGTCCTTCTTTTTAAATTGAACTGTTTATTTTTATCTAGCTTTTTCCGTAAATGCAATATACTGGAAATATTTTTCTTTTTCTTATCTGCTTCTTTGTCCTTTTGAAATAGACACGACGGATTAAAACTTATATAGAAATGAATATATATATATATATATATATATATATATATATATATATATATATATATATATATATATACAGAATAATACAAACACACACACGCACACCTTTTTTTAGTTCAATACTTATCAGCTTATGAGCAATGACCGCCAGTTTGCATAAATGAGAGAGAGAGAGAGAGAGAGAGAGAGAGGAGAGAGAGAGAGAGAGAGAGAGAGAGAGAGAGAGTAGAGGTACCAGAATACGTGCATTACTGGTTGTGCATGATGATAATTCTTTCTTAACTGGTCACAAACAGAATGAAATTTTATATATATATATATATATATATATATATATATATATATATATATATATATATATATATATATATATATATATATATGTGTGTGTGTGTGTGTGTGTGTGTGTGCATATATATGTATATATATAAATACATACGCACACATACATTATTATATATATCTGTATATACGTATGTATGTATATAGTTTCTTCGTCTCTCGAGTCACACCGCTATGGGAAAACCTAGCCTACATACCATATTATATAACTCCACTCTTAATTCAAACGTTTCATACATGTGTGTCTCCATGGTGAAAACAATAAAACGGTTATTCTACATTCACACTTACACATGGATGACAGAAGAAGAACCCCAGTCTAATTATTTTCACTCATTTACTCGGTAGGCACTTTGCACTGTTATTTTTGCGGTGACAAGAAGGATTAAGCTACGAGTCAGAGATGATAACGTTTGCATAATGTCTACACATTCGGTTTCCTAAACTATTTATTGCAATGCTGAACGGATGAAATACAGTTGTTAATGCTGAGAGCAATGGGTACGAAAATAAGACAAGCAAATAATTAAGTATTAATATACGGCGGAAACTCAGTAGTTAAAAGAGATATGTTTACGCCCATGAAAATTACGCAACTTTGAAAAAAATAAAGCAGAATAAATATAAGCACTCACTCACACAAAGCACTTTATTTTCCCATCACGGCACACTTCCTTCACGAGAGAACACCATAAAAAAAAAAGAGTAAACCAAACAAGCGACGCCCTTAAAAGCGGGTGAATTCCGCCCTGAATATAATCTCTTAAAAACTTTATCGACACCTCAAGTATTTCCCGTATAATACCTCTGTGGGTGTGTGTTAAATGTGGAGAGAGAGAGAGAGAGAGAGAGAGAGAGAGAGAGAGAGAGAGAGAGAGAGAGAGAGAGAGAGCAGCAAATGTGTGGGAGAGGTAATATTGAGAGAAAGCTAATGTGTATATAAAAATGAGAAAGTTATTGTGTGTGTGTGTGTGTGTGTGAGAGAGAGAGAGAGAGAGAGAGAGAGAGAGAGAGAGAGAGAGAGAGAGAGAGAGAGAGAGAGTTAATTTATATAAGAAAATGAGGAAGTACACGTGCATATGTGTGAGTGTGTGTGTGTAGAGAGAGAGAGAGAGAGAGAGAGAGAGAGAGAGAGAGAGAGAGAGAGAGAGAGATGTATATGCAAACGAGAAAGCATTGTGTGTGTGTGAGAGAGTGAGAGAGAGAGAGAGAGAGAGAGAGAGAGAGAGAGAGAGAGAGAGAGAGAGAGCAGCAAATGTGGGGAGAGGAGAGGTACATTGAGAGAAAGCTAATGTGTATATAAAATGAGAAAGTTATTAAAAAGGTAAAGGAGAGAGAGAGAGAGAGAGAGAGAGAGAGAGAGAGAGAGAGAGAGAGAGAGAGAGAGAGAGAGAGAGAGAGTTAATTTATATATGAAAATGAGGAAGTTATTAATGTGTATATGTGTGTGAGTGTGTGTGTGTGTGTGTGTGAGAGAGAGAGAGAGAGAGAGAG
>NC_089741.1:47459357-47469357 GCF_040412425.1 Macrobrachium rosenbergii
CCATCAACAATTTTCAATTCTTTACATGATAATGAAAAGCGTAAATTCTACTGAACTATATATAAAAAACTCTCAAAGCAACAAGCAAACAGAAGATTGTAACATTCTTCAATTAAAATACAGTGCATGAAGCTATAACTTGCGCATGCGCAGATTCCTATTGAATAAAAATAAAATATACAGTCATTCCTTGAGTACATCAAGCTGTGGATGCAAACGCCAATGGAATCTATAGATCCAGGACCAACGATCACGACTCTTTATAAACTTAATAGACGGTCGTCATTGACTAACAATAATCCATATCGTGGTGCTGTGAAACATGGCTTAATTTACATAAATCCCTCAAGTTTACAGTATCAATAATCATGATCTTCTGTATTTTTATATTGCAATGATTATTACTGGGCGGTGGGGGAGTTGGTTTTGTATGTATGTATGTGTGTAAGTATAATAATAATAATAATAATAATAATAATAATAATAATAATAATAATAAATAACTAGACTAAATGTAGATAAAAATTTGTAACTGGTGGTTAGTTGACTTTGGGAGGTTGGACATAGCAAGTTCATTTCACACTATTCACTGTTTCTTTCAGAGAGGCACAAAAGACTTTTATGGAAGACGGCCAAAACAGCTTATGCATTCCCCTGGGATCGATCTCAGGATTTTGCGATGAGGTGAGGTTGGTAAATAAATGGGCCATGAATGATATATATATATTACATATATATATATATATATATATATATATATATATATATATATATATATATATATATATATATATATATACATACAGTATATATATGTGTATAAATATATATATATATATATATATATATATATATATATATATATATATATATATATATAAATATAAACTTAATTTGTGCATGTTAATGTTAAGATAACTTTCTCATACAGAGAGAGAGAGAGAGAGAGAGAGAGAGAGAGAGAGAGAGAGAGAGAGAGAGAGGAGAAGAAGAAGAAGAAGGAGGAGGAGTTCGACCGGGCCGAGCAGCCCCCAAAAACATCTTCTTCGTCGAAAGGACATCTTTTAATCGATGTTGCCACATCATCGGCTCCGCTCCGCTGATAACGATACACATACAGGACCTGTATATAAACCTTACAGGAGATAAGGGATACGGAGAGAACCGGTGTCCCTCGCCTACAGTAATTAGTGGAGAGGACCGGGCTACTCCTGCCACGGTTTTTTGGGGGAGCCAATAACACATAAAACTCCTGTCCATTAGACCTGGGCTTGAGAAAAACACGATCCATCATCCGAAGGTAATTAGCTCCCGGTGATGGTTATAGGCATTTTTATTTGGTGAGCCTTGTTCTTTTTCTTTCTCTCTCAGAGAGAGAGAGAGAGAGAGAGAGAGAGAGAGAGAGAGAGTACCAACGTCATATGGTAATGTTTTGTTTTGCTTTGTTACAAACAATTATTTTTGTTCATACTTATACTTTCCTCTGGTGTTCAAGAGTGTGTGTGTGTGTGTGTGTGTGTGTGTGTGTGTGTGTGTGTGTGTGTGTGTGTGTGTGTGTGTGTGAGAGAGAGAGAGAGAGAGAGAGAGAGAGAGAGAGAGAGAGAGAGAGAGAGAGAGAGAGGTAGTTAACACAAATATTATCAAGCTGTTCCGTTTTGCTATCCTGGTTATTGATAAATTCGTTATGTTCCCCATATGGTGTGAACGCATGAGAGAGAGAGAGAGAGAGAGAGAGAGAGAGAGAGAGAGAGAGAGAGACAGCACGTGTTAACAGCTTCCTGTCTTATATATTCCTATCAGCCGCTTGTTTTACGGCGCTATTTTTCAAAGATTAGAATTCCGTACAAAAAAAAAGCATGAAAAGATTAACCTCCATAAAAAAAATATTTTCACTTTGCCTGTACAACCACTCACTTTCTCTACACTTTCAGAACGAAATAACAATAATGATTGATTGATCCGATGTAATAACTAGCGTCAGACTGAAATACTTGTCCCAAAATTGTTGCCAACAATTTTTCGAAAACTTAATTTCACGGGATTTTTGGGCTGATGCGTACGTTAGTCAGGGGTTTACATGCCTTCACAGAAAAGGGTTTCATCTTCCTAAAAAAGCTCCTCTCTCTCTCTCTCTCTCTCTCTCTCTCTCTCTCTCTCTCTCTGGATTCATCAGTCTATTTTGATCCTTCTATTAATTTGAGCTATGTTAACTGCTCAGGATGCAAACATCCGCAAAAGGGTCTGTGACGTACTTACATTCGAGTGACGTCATTCCACATGGTGATCGATGCCAATTACCAATTTGCATCTTCACAGCAATATCAACGACCTATATTTTTCGTTTCCTTTAAAACCGATGTGAATCTGTCTACCTAATTTTGCTTTAAAAACATACCCGGTTAGAAGATGGATGAAAGGCAATTTTTCTTTTATTAGTTTATTATTTTTATTCATGCTAAAGGTAAATTCGTCAGATTCAATGTCTTAAGAGTATAAACAAGTACAAAATGCCCCGAAGTTTCTTCGGGCGCAATCGAGTTTTTCGTACAGCCGCTACAGCGCTTAATCAAGGCAACCGAAAACTGATCTATCTTTCGGTGGTCTCGATATAATGCTGTATGAACCGCGGCCCATTAAAATTCCGGCCACGGCCCGGTGGTGGCCTGTCCTATATCGTTGCCAGACGCACGATTATGGATAACTTTAACCTTAAATAAAATAAAAACTATTGAAAGCATGGGAGGCTGCAATATAGCATGCTTGATGATTGGAGGGTGGATGATCAATATACAAATTTTAGTAGCCCTCAGCTTCAGTATTTTTAAATCTGAGATGGACAGAAAAAGTGCGCGGACGGACAGACAAAGCTGGTACAATAGTTTTCTTTTACAGAAAATTAAAATAAGGGATAAATTTGACAGTACAGCTATTCCTAATAGTAAAAACCAAATAGAAAAAAAACTAATTAGAAAAGATGACTGACTGTTGAGTAGTCTTCTGGATCCAACACAATAACAACAATCAAGAGAGAGAGAGAGAGAGAGAGAGAGAGAGAGAGAGAGAGAGAGAGAAGGGGTGTTAGCAAAACCATGAGACAAATGACACAAATGAAATGCAAAGGAAAGAGGACTGGAAATCAGAACGAGTAAGAAAAACAATAACAACCACAAAGACAGAGAGAGAGAGAGAGAGAGAGAGAGAGAGAGAGAGAGGAGGGGGCACTGCAGGAAAGAGAGTTCCTCTGAAGTAAATTATGGGACATGACGTCCTTAGCCTCATTAAACGACAGGAAAAAAAATAAATAAAAAAAAGGGCAAGTGTTAAACTCTGGGGGATGTGCAGCTGGTTGTCACACAGGTAGGAGTATAACTGATAGGGAGCAACGATAGCAGGTGTAACACTTGTCGCTCGCCTTATATAGGAGGGCCAGAGCACACCCGACCTGCCCTACGACAACAGAGGTACAACCATTAACTCCACGGTCCGCCGATACAAATTCCCCTTTAGATGCAGCTTAGAGAGAGAGAGAGAGAGAGAGAGAGAGAGAGAGAGAGAGAGAGAGAGAGAGAGAGAGAGAGAGAGAGAGAGCAGGTAAGGTTTCATGATGCAATGAAAAGACACCAATCAAGTCAACACATGTATTGGTTCCCATCCGCAGAGAGAGAGAGAGAGAGAGAGAGAGAGAGAGAGAGAGAGAGAGAGAGAGAGAGAGAGAGAGAGAGAGAGAGAGAGAGGTTGGCTCATGATGCAATGAAAATAAACCCATCAAGCCAACACATGAATCTGTTTCATCATCAGAGAGAGCAGAGAGAGAGAGAGAGAGAGAGAGAGAGAGAGAGAGAGAGAGAGACTCAAGTCCTTGATGCAACAAAAATCAATTCATCAAGTTACATGAATTGTTTCCCATCCATAAAGGAGAGAGAGAGAGAGAGAGAGAGAGAGAGAGAGAGAGAGAGAGAGAGAGAGAGAGAGAGAGAGGGACATTTAATTGCTCAAATACATATTTTATCTATCCACTGGATCTTCAAGCACTCGTCCATTGGCAATTTCCTGGTCATTTTGACCTTACATTATGGCGTTTCCTGACAGGCATTCTGTTTTGTCTCTACGTCTGATGGACTATTATTATTATTATTATTATTATTATTATTATTATTATTATTATTATTATTATTATTATTATTTACCGTCCCGAAGCTCGGAGCGAGAAATGTACATCCATTATGCATATTTGATGACTGCAGGAGTTGCACCCAAAATATAAATGTATAAATGCACATAAAGTTATTATTATTATTATTATTATTATTATTATTATTATTATTATTATTATTATTATTATTATTATTATTATTATTATGTGCACTCATAGGGGTTGCTCAAAGGTTTTGTTTACCTACAGAAAGTGAAAATGGACTGAAGTGAAAAGATAAAGAGGTTGGACAGCTAAATGGGAAGAGTGCCAACAGGCATGAATGACATGTAAAAGACAGAAGGCAATGCAGCAAAGAATCTTCGATACGGCCTACAGTCCGCCGTTCAGCGAGCAGTGAAGGTGTTACAACCTTGCGAGTGATCGACTTTCAAAAACAATGGTCATCGATGTTAATTAACCCTTGTCCATCAGGTCCCCTGGTAAGTGGTCTAAATGGAGGAACAGTAGAAAAAAAAGCGCCTAAGTTTCTTCGGCGCAATCGAGTTTTCTGTACAGCGCATAATCAAGGCACCGAAAATAAATCTATCTTTCGGTGGTCTCGGTAGAATGCTGTATGAGCCACGGCCCACGAAACTTTAACCACGGCCCGGTGGTGGCCTGTCCTATATCGTTGACAGATGCACGATTATGGCTAAATTTAACCTTAAATGAAATAAAAAATACTGAGGCTAGAAGGGTTTCAATTTGGTATGTTTGATAACTGGAGGGTGGATGATCAACATACCAATTTGCAGTCCTCTACCTCAGTAGTTTTTAAGCTCTGAGGGCGGACAGAAAAAGTGCGGACAGAAAAAAGTGCGGACGGACAGACAAAGCCGGCATAATAGTTTTCTAATCTGAAAACTGAAAAAGAAAAAAGAAACTTTTTTGAGACTGAAAATGAGTGAACTTTTTTTTAAGTGTATATCCGCTCCTTATTTTTATTGTATTTATTTGACGGGAAAAAAATCACAGTCTCTTTATCCTTATCTGTTTCCTCTTGATTTACGCAATTCTGATAATTTTTCAGTTCATCACTTATTCTTATGTACTAATTTACTACTTTCTCTTGTTCACTTTCACCATCCTTTTGTTTTTCATTTTGTATTAAATTAGGTAAAAAAAAACTTATTTCAACTAAATCTGTAACGGTTGTTTATCACGTCATATGTAGAAAAAATTTTCTCACTCTCTCTCATCCTATAACCCGCGTATGTTACGCCCTCACAAGGTAACAATTATCAACTCGTTCTTCACTCGCAGAACGAAGGTGTAAAATATGAGGTTACTTGCAATCATTTATTTTCAAGTCTTGATCTAAGCGAAGATAATTTAAAAAGTAAAATTGAAAAAGAACACGATTAATCAGGATGTGAACGACCTGAATACAGTAATGTTATTATTACTATTGAGTCTGTGTACTGGACTGCATTTTACGTGAGATATACATACATACATACATATACGTGTATGCATAATTTACATAATCACACTGGCAAATATGGAAACAAATACACGCAGTTCAGGTTAGCACCAAGGTGAGGGGCGGAGAGAGAGAGAGAGAGAGAGAGAGAGAGAGAGAGAGAGAGAGAGAGAGAGAGAGAGAGAGATTCAGGAAAGAAAATGAAGATATAATTAGTATAAAGGCGTCTAATATGCGAATATTAATGATGGTATATATGAATATTTGTAAGTGGTACAAAATCTAAATAAAAATGAGCATTTGCGAATAATACAACTAAAAGTATAAGGATGCAAAAAAAAATAAACTACGCATGAACATAAGTATGTAAAACAAAGCAAAAAAAAAGTACATGAACGCTTAACCACGCGCACGCACACAGGCATTCATGAATGAGTACGCATGTCTGTACCATCTTTTCGCAGGATCCCACTCGAATACACACACACACATACACACATGTACGCACACACATGTAAACACACGCACACACATGGACTCACACACACGCATTCATGAATGAGTACGCATGTCTGTACCATCTGGTCGCAGGATCCCACCAACACAAACACACACACATGTAAACACACGCACACACATGTACACAAACAAACGCATACATGAATGATCACGCATGTCTGTACAATCTTTTCGCAGGATCCTACTCGAATACACACACACATGTACACACACACACATGTACACACACACACAAACACACACACACAGAGCACTCTTACTAAATAAACATTATTCCTGTCCCTTTCCACTGCTAAGTAGTGTAAGTGGTTATGTTGGCAAGTCGTTTACAAACAAGATCTGACCTGGCCCCCTACCAATCTCCTTGGTCTTCGCCCACCCCATTCCCCCTCCCCCACAATCCCATACACACTGTCCCCACACCCACACCACCATCCACCCACACCACCATCCACCCACACCCATACCTTCTTCAAGAGTCTGAAATACTTTCTGTTATACTGACGTGAATGCATTTTGGTGTTTATAAGATGCAGCGAAAACGAGGTGTTTGTATCTGCGTGCTTGTGCTTACGTGCCTGGTGGAGGGAGTTTGTTTATATATATATATATATATATATATATATATATATATATATATATATATATATATATATATATATATATATATATATACATATATATATATATATATATATATATATATATATATATATATATATATATATATATATATATATATATATATATATATATATATAACCCCAATTCCACAAAACGCATGAATGTCAGGAAAAATACTCTTAGAAATGAGGGGGGGAAAAATATGAAATGAAAAACTTCATACTTGTTAGGTTCACCTTACAAATATGAAAGCAAGAACAAAAATAGAAAAGAAAATCCTTCATATCCGTCTATTTCCGTGACATTTGTCACACAAAAAATACAGACTGGACAAAGAAGTTTTTTTTCTCTCCCTTCACTCACTCACTCACTCTCTCTCTCTCTCTCTCTCTCTCTCTCCAATTGTCAGCATCTTCTCCCTCACGCCATCACCACCATTGTTGGCGGATACAGACAGCCACCGCGTCTCATAACATAACCTGGTGTCTGTTTGTGTTATGTCACCGAGAAAAATGTAGACCTATAAAATACTGCTCCTTCCTCCCTCTCGACTTTCAGGAGAGAGAGAGAGAGAGAGAGAGAGAGAGAGAGAGAGAGAGAGAGAGAGAGAGAGAGAGAGAGAGAGAGAGAGAAATTTTAATTTCGTGTCACTGTAAGCCATCAATATCATGCAGCTCTGTCATCCAGTGCAACGTCATTAATCATCCAACAGACAGATTCATCCGGCGGAGTTGCTTCTCCCATTTACGGATGTCACCCGTCCTTTTCCTCCCCCTCCTCCTCCTCTTCCTCCTTCCTCCTCCTCCTCCCCCTCCTCCTCCTCCCTCGGGGTGTTGCTAAATTCAACCCAGCTCTCTAATGGAAACGACCGCAGAACAAAATCTTGATTCGTACAATAAAGAAATCGAATATATTCGTCAAATCTTTTCCTTTTATCAATTTTATTATTATTCATCCGTAGAGTTTGTTAATTAGAGTTTTAATAAACAAAAATCATTTTTCTTATTATGGTATTTAATACACACATATCCTTTAACATTCGTATTCTTATATTGAACAGATAAAATTACGAATATACGTCAAAAAGAAATACCTTAATTTGTCAATTATTCCTATTAAATTTATTAAAATTCTCAACTCGGGAGTCTGAAGAAAAATGAATGTCAATAAAATACTAATAAATTATTTTAGTAATGGGGAAAATAAAGATATTAAATTCTGATATGGACAATAATAATTCAGTCTCTCACTCTCTCTCGGCGGATGTGTCGTTTTTCCTCCGAGTGCCGGGACGGCCCCGAGTTGCCAGTTCGTCGCATTTCGGATTTCCCCTTTTGATCACCTGTCTCACCTGTCGCGGAGTTAATGAAGGGTCACTCCAGATGACTCGCGATTCCTTGACCGTGTTTGCATCGCGTAAAGCGGCGGCCATTCATGATGGACCCCGGATATCGCCACAACAAATTGCCCGGAGTAAAAATTCCGTATCAGTTGGCAGCGCGGCGAGAACATGGACGGCTAATGGCTGTGTCGCCAGCCCGTCGCTCAGAGGAGAGAGAGAGAGAGAGAGAGAGAGAGAGAGAGAGAGAGAGAGAGAGAGAGAGAGAGAGAATCTTAGTGAGAAATGGTCTGGCAGGACAGATATACTCCGAATGAAAAAAAAATATTTCTTTGAAAAACAAATGCCGATGATATTTATTTTTTGGGAAAATAAGCAAAAACCTAAGGTTCTATTGTCGTCGCAGACTCGTATTTAAGGGAATCCTTATAAGTCGCTTATATATTATATATGTATATATACTGTATGCTTACATACACACACACAGATATATATATATATATATATATATATATATATATATATATATATATATATATATATATATATATATATATATATATATACATACTGTATAGAAGAGAATTACAAGGATTTCCTTAAATACTGAATTTCATGATGGGTCGTTTTGGATAACATATATGCCACAATCATATATAATGTTATAAACATACACATACACATAGAAACTTTAGACATTTGTATACAAAAATATACACAAATAATTATTCCTATGCATATTTTTTCTACATGTACAGTACATACATGCAAACATTCGACCAAACCTTGCTTTTGATAACCCAAAATCGAGAAGAGCTTACCTCCAATCTAACTCCGATTTCTAATGAAGGTCCTCGATCTTGACGATAATGCCTTCGCCGTTCATTTTTCAAAATTCTCTTGGGTCGTGAAGAAACACACAAACACAGCAATGCACACGCGCGCATTAACACTCGCATGGGCGGCCACAAACACACACACAAACCGATGCAAACCACGAACAGATTGAACGTTTGTAGTCCTTCTGTTGACTGAAAAGTGAGAGTGGATCACTGACTCCCTTCTCTGCTCGGTGCACTCAAGGAACCGATTCTAGGTCTTTTAGCCAAACAAACAAACAAACACACACGTTTATAAATATGTGTGTGGCCACGAAATACACGTGAGAGCGCACACACTATATGTATATATATATATATATATATATATATATATATATATATATATATATATATATATATATTTATAAATACATACACTTATATATATATATTATATATATATATATATATTATATATATATATATATATATATATATATATATATATATATATATACAATATATAATTATACGAATTTTCTCTTAGAGGGCGTAGTTTTGCTGTTTTAGCTTTCCATTTCTAAGCAAGCGATTCTGTGCGGAGGCTGGTAGCATATGCTCCTCTCCGACCTGGCTACAACCCACCACAGTTAAATAACAAATGAGTTTGTACTTCACTTCTCAGATCAATAGAAGTGCCATGGATTTTTTTTTTTTTAGTAAATATTCTCAAGTTGTTTACCTCCGACGGACCAATCTCGGGTCTCTTAACCGGTGAGGCGAGGTTATAACCACTGATCCACTGAAACCTTGGTGTTATTTATATAGACTTTTGCTTTCGCAATTCATTATAAGTCTAGTACAATCCCACATGAAAACATAACACTTATGCACCAGATCAATGACAGACGATCCCCCCATTCAAGCCACGGAGATATCGGTGGGTTTGAATCAGAGACTGACCGGAGAGTTTTTAAAAAACCGTAGCTTAACCTTCAAAGTATGGAAATAAGGAAGGAGAGAGGGTTACAAACAAAGACTGTCGGTCTGAAGGGCATTATCTGGGTGCCTGAGAGCAG
>NC_089741.1:47471857-47494357 GCF_040412425.1 Macrobrachium rosenbergii
ATATATATATATATATATATATATATATATACACACATATGTGTAGTTTGATTTTATATGACGAAAAAGTAAAACGTGTAGATTAATGAGACGAAGGAAGTGAAATTAAGATGCCATACTTTCTGTCTGTCTGCCAGTCATATAAATGTGACCATGTCGTTAATGTGAGATTTTCACTGTTTCAATTTTTCTGTGGCTGTAACTTTGTTCATATATATGTTATACACATATATATATACATATATATATATATATATATATATATATATATATATATATATATATATATATATATATATATACTTGATTTCCAAAATTTGTAACACACTTTAAGATCTGGAATAATCGAAATGAGCAATGAGTCACAATGACGACCGGGAAAGAGTTATCTTTCGTTTTCCGGAGCGACTGAACCTTTCTCTTTTGGAATCCTCAGAAAAAAAAAATGAGATTAAAAGCCTAAAATATATCTTACCTTATTGTTGTAAATAGATAAAAACACTTCCAAGTCTAGGAAATGGGAGATAAAAATTTTAAGGAAATATAATACTTGGAAAGATATCTTTATAAAGGCCATAGATAATTAGTCTTTTGATATTTCATTTGTGGGAAACATTTTTCATAACATCATCCGTCTGCTTCCTATTGAAACACGAATTATATAACGCACACACACACACACACACAACATTTAAGAGGTGGTCACATGTAATTACTAATTACGTACACACTTGGAGTTGGCATTCCCACTGAATATAATTTATGGTTTGCATAAGATATTTTGGAATAAAAAGACACAAGACATATCTCGACAAAACTATGCCTTCAAAGAGTAAAAAAGAAAAAAAAAATTGACAAACAAAACTGCTTTATATTTAAACATGATGGACGATATGACTTTAATAATATATATACAGGAATAAGAGGCTGAATTTAAGGTATGTCAAAACATGTGCACAAATACACATGTATGATATTTATGTTACTATATATATATATATATATATATATATATATATATATATATATACATGTATATATATATACATACATATACATATATATATACATTATATATATATACATATACATATATATATATATATATATATATATATATATATATATATATATATATATATATATATATATATATATATATATACTATATATATATATAATCTTCTAATGAGATTATTATTACTAAACCCACATCTAAAAAACCACACCCGAACAACATTGTGACTAAAACTGACACTCAACTGTTTGGACTTTGGACGGTGACGGTCTGTCCTTTGATCCTAAAAAGAAGAAAAAAAGGCCCGTCATGGACGGAACTTTCTTACGTGATTGACAGGTAACCGGTGTTTCAAGAAGAGAGGGATTAAGACCACTCGAGGGAAATGAATGTGTCATGTCCTGAAGTGATAAAATATAAATTAAAGTGGGCACATAGAGGGACACATCTACCATCTACTCTTAGAGAGAGAGAGAGAGAGAGAGAGAGAGAGAGAGAGAGATAGAGAGAGAGAGAGAGAGAGAGAGAAGAAGAAGAAGAAGAAGAAGTAATCGGAGTATAAACATTGAAACTAATTCTGTATACACACATGTTCCTTATACCACTTCCTCGTCATATTTGCGAACTTTAGCAACGATGAGTTTGGTCAGTACTTGGACTGGTGACCTCCAAGAAATGCCAGACGCTGTTGGCACGTTGGCCCCTTAAATTAACATCCACTGGGTGGCTCAGACTGAAAACTTAGGTTCATATTTATTTGATTTGAACACTGAAAAACGCTTTAGAGAATACACTGTCCTTTTAATCTAGATAATAAACACACTCACGTATATATATTACATATAAGTGAGTGTTTAATTTCATCTGTACGCTTTTCCATCTAGATGGAAAGAGGCTGGTCTCCTAGAAAAGAACAGTGTTAATTTTCTTAGTTTTCAGCTGGAATAAGATAGCCCATCTGTGAATATATATATATATATATATATATATATATATATATATATATATATATATATATATATACATATATATACATACATACATATATATATATGTGTACATATATATATATATATATATAAAAATTATATTCTCCATATGCCTTTATCTTTGTTATGGCTCAACAAGCACTCAAGGGGGTGAAGTTGCTAGCCCTAGCACTGCCCATGGACGTTCAACGTTATGAGCCGAAAGTCTTTAATTGCATAGTGGCCACTTATACAAGAAATGCAGACCTATTCTGGCCTAAAATGGAAGATTGTGGCATCTGCAAAATTTTTCGGAAATGAGATATGCCATCCACTGGGCTCGTGAAACAAAAGTTACTGCAGTTTCAGAATGATTTTTCAATGCTTTCCACGAGTATTTAGAGGGTCCCATTTGCAGTATCTGCAAAATCAGTAGTAAGGAAAGGGAGTATCTACCATTTTTCTCAGTTTTGTATTTTTGGAGATACTGCAGTCTTCCATTCTAGGGCAGTGTTGTTGCCTTCCCTCGCAGACAAAACGAAGAATTAATAACTATGAGCTACGTTATACATTTTAAAAGCAATTTAGAAGAAAGACTTTTCCAGCATTAGGCGTGTCTCTTAGGCACAGCTATACCTGGAGGTTCTTTTCCCATCATTACCATATCAACCGGTTACACTGGTTGTAGCTGTGTTGTAATTGCTTCATATGTAATTCGGAAATTCATATGAACGAATATTTTTTCAAACTCTGATTTTTGACCAGTTTCATCTTGTTTACCTTGCTTCATTTTCCTTTTCTTAATATTCCAATTTTTATTTTATCTAATTGCATCATCTTAAAATAAGTATTATTTTACTCCAATCTGAAACCAAAATACCAACTCCCACATCTCGTCCGAGTCAGTCGATGACGTCACGAATGAATCACGTATCCCAGCGCTTTGTTTGGGAAATTCCTCCCGGTTCCCATTCCATAAAGAATGAAATATGATTCCGCCAACGATGTTTTGACAAGGGCAGGAAACTAACCCCTCCCTCCTTTCCCCACCCTTCCCCACCTCCTAAATTTCACTTTAGACCAACCACAGAGCCACTTCCAACACTTTCAACCGTACAACCGAACTACGACCGCATAACAAGCGTAACAACCAATAGGGTCATTACAGTTCATTACGGTTCATCTCTCGCATCCGACCAACGGCCGATATCGGAGGTCGTTTTAACAACGTATTATTTTTTTTTCATTTTTATTCACTCCTTTTTCATTCCCACGAGCGCAAGACGACACACGCTCCCAGACGGTTTATTTTTTTTTTAAGTAACAAGGCAAACCCTAAAAAAAAAAAAAAATTAAATTGCCTCTGAAAACTCATAAATCAGCTGGAATATGTCGGCAGGCGCGTGCCTGAACTAAAGGGAGGGTTTTTATTTTTTAATGTTTTTTTTTTTAAACTTCCCCCTCTCGCCCACCCCGTAATGCTGGGTCGAGTGAGGGTGACGGTTGCGAATGGGCGTCGCATGTGACAAAAAAGTAAAAATATGGTGCGTGCCACAAGATCTATTTTCTTTTGCTCTTCACTTCATTCACTGTCATAAATTATGTTTTTTCCCAGACCGAACTTGAGTTCCAGTGGTAGTAATAGCAGCAGCGGTAATATCATTATGAATTATGTTTTTTTTTCCACATATCGTTACCGCTCGCCCGAGTGCCAATAGTAGAATAGTAGTAGTAGTAGTAGTAGTATCAATGTATTGGTATGTAACGGCAGCATTAACGAACTCCTTACATCCTGAACGACCATTGATCATAAAAATATCAAATCATAAAGCAAAATCTAAAACTTAAATAGTCATGCAGTATTCCTAAAATATGCAATAATCACATTGATAAAAGCACAGCCTCGTTGATGATGAAATTATTATTATTATTATTATTATTATTATTATTATTATTATTATTATTATTATTAATTATTAGCCAAACTACCCTGTTAACTCAGAGATATGTTTTTATCACTAGCCCATGCTCGAAATAAACGAGAAAGATAATATTTCTAAGAAAATGTGAGATACTAAGACCGAAGTGTTAAATGCGAAGAAATCAATAGGCATCCATCTCAAAAAGACGATCAAGGACACTAAAGAGGAAAAAAAAGAGAGCTACATTTCAAGAAGTTTTTTCGCTCCTCATCGGCACAAAAAAAGAAGGGATATTACTTGTATTACGCCATTTTTTTTCCCTTTTGTTTGATCTACAAATGCACCCTTCGTGATGCATGCCTGTATTTTTCTGGTTATATCTGCTGGTCAGCCATCTATTTTACAACGGTTCTCTTTAACCCTATTTCTTGTTTTCAAAGGGTTACAACAACAAAACATATAACAAATAACAACAACAAATAAAATAACAACAACAATAATAATATAATAATAATAATCATCATCATCACTCTTCATCATCATCACCATCATCATCATTCCACCCCTACTATAAATAATAATAATAATAATAATAATAATAATAATAATAATAATAATAATAATAATAATAATAATAATAATAATAACAACAATAGTTAATAATAATAATAATACACAATAATAATAATAATAATAATAATAATAATAATAATAATATTATTAATCTGTGTATCGATAATCTATTAGTTATATAAAAATATTACCATGTAAAATAAATCGAGGCAGCGCTTCTTGGTGTCTCGAAAAGCCTTTGTTTATTTTACATAGTAATATATTTACTGTATAATTGTGGATTTTCATTACACAGACTATTTTTCACGAGACTGAATTTCTTAGCAATAATAATAATAATAATAATAATAATAATCTCCCACCCTCCTATGCGTGGCATATATCTTTCAAAATACTTAACGACGAGCTACGTTTGAAAGAAGATGGACGTCGCAATCAAACGAGATAACGTCTACCGAACTCTGCAATATTTGCTCTTAACGTCAGCATGATAAGGGAATATTCAGTGCACCGACTGTTTACGAATGTTTCGAGAAAGTCAAGATAAGGGTTTGGGAAGAATGAAGTCACTGTGTACAATGGAAGGTTGTCATGTGATGTTAGGAAATTTGTATAATAATAATAATAATAATAATAATAATAATAATAATAATAATAATAATAATTATTATTATTATTATTATTATTATTATTATTATTATTATTATTATTATTATTATTATTATACAAACTTCTAACATCACATGACAAACTGTTAGGAAATTTGTATAATAATAATAATAATAATAATAATAATAATAATAATAATAATAATAATAACAATAATAATAATAATATTATTATTATTATTATTATTATTATTATTATTATTATTATTATTATTATTATTATTATTATCATTTAGAAGATAAACTTATTCATATGGAACAAGCCCACAAGGGCCATTGACTTTAAATTCAAGCTTCCAAAGAATATGGTGTCCATTAGAAATAATAATAATAATAATAATAATAATAATAATAATAATAATAATAATAATAATAAATTGAACTCCCACACCTCAAACTAGGGCAAGACACCAAAGAAAAGGAGTGCCAATTTTGCACTTAATGAAAGCATGCAGCCAAAAGAGTTACTGTGATGTGGATATTCATTACACGCGGAACAAAGGGCGTGGAAATGAGTCAGACGCGTCGGGAAATGACATAATTTGAGGGGAGGAAATTGAAATACAAAACAGAGGAGTCGCCAGGCAAGGGGAAATTATTGCAGTACAGAACGGGGTCAGCGCACGAGAATAACTAAAAGTAATAATTCTTGCTTGATGCAGGACGAAGGTTGTTTCTCCATCTTTTTATGCAATGGTGTACCGTCTGGGGGCATCTGGTAAGTGACATGTCTGTCCGTTTGTCTGTTTGTCTTAACTGTCCAGCCCTCTATGTCCGTCAGTCTACATACTACCTCTAGCTTTAAAAACAGTGTCTGTCCAGCCCTGTATATGTTTGTCAGTCCATTTGCTAGGATTAGAGTTTGTAAAAGTAATATAACTTCAATATTTTCAAAGATATACCTCCATACTTCACATTCGGCTTCATACTACCCTAATGAGGCCTAAGTTAAGGGTGAGGCCAAGTTCATAGTTCAGGGTCAACGGTCAATTAGGAATTTGCTAACATGGACGTTTTGTGCACGTTTTCTGCTCAAAAAATTTACCAAAATAACGTTACAAGTCTCATAACAAAATCACGAAATAATTCGATTAAAAATGCGAGCGCGCGCACGCACGTACACGCAATATATATATATATATATATATATATATATATATATATATATATATATATATATATATATATATATATATATATATATAATACATGCATACATACACACAAATATATCCTATATACATATATATATATACATATATACATATCATGAATGAATGAATGAATGAGCGTAAGCATTCATGCATGCACACAGTCAGTCAAGCATAAACTACTGTGCATACGCCAGGATCGAGTTGCCTAATAAGGAAAACGTCGCCTTTGTTGTTTTGGGTTTGAATTACAGACAGCAAAAACATTCCATTTAATATCTTTGTATTTCCTGCTAAGTTCACAATCTTCTATGGTCTGTGGCCTCATTAAAATGCCACCAGAATCTTGGTGTTTTGTAGCCAGCTCTAATAATCATCGACGATGCAAATAATAACTACAGTCAATAGAGGTATAGATTTGAAAGAATGCTACTCGGCCTCGATTATGAAACTAAAACTTGTGTGCTCATTTTAAGGCAAAATTTTAAATATTGATGCAAAATTTTGCATGAAAACTATAACTAATTGCTCACAGGTACAACATAACCAGCTACAATTACTTTTATTTATATAAAATAATATATGAGAATAATTTTCGTATAACTTCCATTAGAAAACTGGGTTCATTTGATAAAACGCACGATAATTTTCAAATAAGATCCGAAATCTAAAAAAAAAAATCCTTGAAGAACCTACGCGTGATGAAGTTAATTACAAAATATGGACGCTAGATAAAATAAGCAATCAAGTTGCCATTTGAAGCAAGAAAACACAAATTCTATTAAACATTTAAAACGTATAAACTTTTCTAAGTATAAAATAATCAGAGAGCCTAAACAGTGTTTGTTTGTCATGTCATGTACTGTAGCTTCACTGACGTATTATTCTGTAATTACAATGGTGGATTCACATGGCCAACATGTCATATGCATTTTTTTGAAGTAAAAAACAAAAGATAACTGACACAAATATAATGAGGACTCACACGCAAGTAATCCAACAATCTGTAAATCACATTAATACCTCAGTTAACTGATCTTAATGCGAAATTGGCTTGTTTCTGCACTAACTCTTGCTGACCTTCAATTCGCGACAATTATTTAGCCCATCGCCAAAACTCAAAACCATTTCTTGATTGTACAGCTAAATGCAATGTTAATGGCACTTCATATATATTTTTTTTATAAATGACAGTAACTGTAGCTGTTTTTGTTGTAGTTGTGGGTAAATTAGATATATCTTTTACTTCAAAATTTGCATATACTCGTATATCTAAAATTTTGCCTTAAAATAAGCTCACAGGTTTAAATTTCACATACGAGTTCCAGTAAAAGCGTAGTTAATAAAACAGAAAATTCCATTCGAGTCCCTCTTACGGAAATGTTAAAACCTCCCTATAGGTTTTTTTTTTTTTCTTTTTTTGCGGTCGAGCTGGGGTGTGGGGGAGAACAATATTTAACAGAGCCTGCGTGAAGCATCAACAGAGAGGGTCGATTATGGGATTCATTAGGTAGAATGGTGTTAACAGACCTTCGCCATAGGTTCCATTCTTTATTTTCCCTCCATCCCCTTTATCTCTTCAGGCTCAAAAGGTAAGAGGGAAAAATGATTCTCAAGGAAAGGTCAGGACAGGGGTGAGGATAAAGTATAATATAATATACATTGAGTATATATATATATATATATAGAAATATATATATATATATATATATATATATATATATATATATATATATATATATATATATATGTTATACACACACATATATATGTATATATATACTGTATATAGGTATATATATACTGTACATAATTATATATATATATGAATAGGTGTGTTTACGTAATAAAATTCCATCAATTAGCACCCGTTTCAACCAAGATTTTCCCCACCATTAGAAAAAAAAAGAGCAATAATTTTTCAAACGTCAAACATTAGCAGCCACCAAAAAAAAAAATGTAAAAAATAAATAAAAGCCGTTTAAGTTTAAAAATGAGGTGGCGGAGTGTTGGGGGAGAAAGAGAGGGAGAGTTAATGTTGACACGTGCTGGCATAGAAGGACGATTCGGTCACGTGACCCACTGTGGGAGACGAGTCGGACCGCACGCGAGGCTGCGCGCGAATCCTCATCTTCGGCGAATATGTTACGAAATCCGTCGATGAGGGGAAGCCCTTCTTCTTACTGTTAATAACAGTGTTATTCTTATTTTTAATAATTATGTTGTAATTGCGGTTATTACTATAACCTGAAATGCAATGTTCAAATGACAGCATAGTAAATCAACATGAGTAAATATTCATATGAATGAAATCCAGTTTAATAACAGTGTTCTTCCTATTTTTAATAATCGTGTTGTGATTGCGGTTGATACTATAACTCTCGAGTGCGTTGTTTATATGAAAGTATTGCAGATCTATAGTGGTAAATATTTAAAGAATGAATAAAATCCAGTTCAAATGTTGCTAAGTCATTAACAATGGCCTACGCCGTGGGAAGGTTGATGCATAATTATCTCGATATATATATATATATATATATATATATATATATATATATATATATATATATATAAAGATAAAGACAAAATAAGGAAGGAAAGAGAAACACTGAGTGCTGTGAGGCCTTTCGGCTGTTGTCCTTACTTAGCAGACACTCCACATATATTTTTTTTTATTAATGAAATTAAGTAAAGGACGACAGTCGAAAGGGCCTGCAGCAATCCAGTGTTTTTTCCTTCTATAAAGGACGACAGTCGAAAGGGCTCTCAACACCCAGTGTTTCTCTTTCCCTCGTGGATTTTGTCTTTATTTATATATTCATCACGTTCCATATTTTCGTGATTCAGTTATATATATATATATATATATATATATATATATATATATATATATATATATATATATATATATAAATAAATAGAGAGAGAGATTTAGAGAGATTGGAGAGAAATAAAGAGGAAGAATGGGTGTCAGAAATAAAGAAGAATATTCCGTAAGAAGGCACAGAACCGCCTTTTAAAAGCAGGAATTTTATGTAAGCACACGACCAATCTTACAGTAAACACCGGGCTGACAAGAAGACCAGATGGCTTTATGGCAATTTAAAAGGCAGGACTCTCACTGTCTCCATTTGCTCTTTGTGGAGTTTAATGTGTGAAGTATTTTGCGTAAAACTGCCCATTTCAGTTTTAGTTTTCTGTAAAAGAAAACTATTGTGTCGGCTTTGTCTGTCCGTCCGCACTTTATCCTGTTCTGTCCGCACTTTTTTCTGTCCGTCCTCAGATCTTAAAAGCTACTGAGGCTAGAGGGTTGCAAATTGTTATGTTCATCAACCACCCTCCAATCATCAAACATATGAAATTGTAACCCTCTAGCCTCAGTAGTTTTTTTATTTTATTTAAGGTTAAAGTTAGCCACAATCGTGCTTCTGGCAACGTTATAGGATAGGCCACCACCGCCGCGGGTTAGCCTTTCATGGGCTACGGCTTACAGCAGCACACCGAGACCACCGAAAGACAGGTCTATTCTCGGTGGCCTTGATTATACGCTGTAGCGGCTGTACAGAAAACTCGATTGCACAGAAGAAACTTCGGCGCATTTTTTACTTGTTAAAGTTCGAGGATAACTTGATATTTTTCTAATTGAGTTTGACGAGTCTGTCCTTTTGATGTAACCTAACTTGGCGTGTGTTAGTGTTGCAACAATACTACTGAGATACAACTGTGAATAATCCTGCTGTACTTCTCATAGAGTTAGGTGGAACTTTCTCAGTGATATTGATATTTTGGGTAATATTCTGTACATATCAGTGATAATTCCCCTTGGTGTAAGTTACGTCTGCTATAGTGAATTCAGTGTTAAACGATATTTGTGGCTTAATGTTTGTGGATATATATATATATATATATATATATATATATATATATATAAATATAAATATATATATATATATATATATATATATATATATATATATATATATATATAATATATGTGTGTATGTATATATATATATATATATATATATATATATATATATATATATATATATATATATATATATATATATATATATAGAGAGAGAGAGAGAGAGAGAGAGAGAGAGAGAGAGAGTATCTTTAAGTTTATTGGCAAAATTTTTGGAGATTTGCAAGTCCCCATCATCAGGGCTGTAAAATAAACAAAATTTACAAATTAAAAATCAATAATAAACTTAAGGGCTGCTTTTCCATCCTATTTCTTCTAAATCTCGGCGTTCCAGATGCCCTCTACCCTGCTAAATATATATATATATATATATATATATATATATATATATATATATATATATATATATATATATATATATATATATATATATATATATATATATATATATATATATACAGTATATCTCCACATGTAAAGGGCTGTTCACTTAACAATTTCACAAGGTGCGTTGTCACCCAAATTTTCTTGTCTTCAAAGACTTCTTCCTCTCTATCTCCTCTTGAAATGCCACCATCTACTCGACACTGTCCCTCGTATCATTACTCGACAAGTCATTAACAGCTCACCTTCCAATCATCGGGTCAGCATCAACTCAGGATAAAAAAAAAAATAAATAAAAAAAAATGGAAAAACCAGTTCCCTTTAAGGAACATGAGCTGCAATTGGGCGTGTCCTCAGCTGCAACATAAGGCGAGACGCTTGTTACCTGTCATGAAGGTGCCCATCGGGACACTTGGGTATCAAATGTGCGTAGTAACAGACATCTAATGATGCCCAGCGCTATGAGCCTGAACCTGTTTAACTTCTCTCTCTCTCTCTCTCTCTGCGTTGCTTATTTATCTTTTTCTTCCTTGAACACATATATACATACATACATACAGTATGTATATATACATACACAGATATACAGTATATATATACAAATATATATATATATATATATATATATATATATATATATATATATGTATATATATAACATACATACAAACCCACACACACACATACATATACTGTATATGTATATATACATAAATTTTTATATATATATATATGTATATATATATATATTATATATATGTATATGTATGTATGTATATATATATATATATATATATATATATATATATATATATATATATATATATATATACTGTATATATATATATATACCTTCTATCTTAAATCATTAGTGTGAAATCTGATCAACGTAACCTGACTTCACAATGCTGTGAGAAATATCACCATCTTTCTTTTCAAATCCCCTTTATGTCTAATCCAGTGGTCAATAGTTATTACGCTTTACATTCAAGTATCATAATAATGTATCCGATGAGCTCTTAACTGTATGTAATTACCAATTAGAAAAAACTAGTGCGAGGTTTGGCTAAAGTGAATTAAAAAAGAATACAGTCACCTGTTGGCTATGGCAATGATCATTAATTAGTGGACACAAAAGGAGTGGTTTCACAATTCCTGCGTAACTGACCAAGCAAAAGCAATGATTTTCAATTATCTAACACCAAGGGCAATTTTACCAAATTATTACTGATTATGGGAATTCATGAATGGGTTTACAAATTGATATTAATTCACAGACTAAAGGGGAAAAATTCTGAGACCCATGTATAATGCTCTTTTGAAAACCGAAGTACGTACAGAAATGTAACACTTTAAATTAGGCTTAAATTGACCCCGACCCCCCAAAAAAATAAAAAAGAAAAACCCGTCACATCGTAAAAAAAAATATTAATAAACCGTCTTTTCTAGGACGGACCTCAACTAACTTTGAAGCAACATGGGAAAAAAAGTGCAATGAATAAAGGAGAGAAAAAAAAATGACCATATTGATTTAGCATTTTGCTTCCCATCGTAACAATGGGCGTCTGCCGTGGCAGGGCGTTGCCCAATAACCTCCAATTTATGAGGTGGGAAAGAGATTACTATTACACGCTCAGGGTCATCCGCACAGACTCACACAATGTGTACACCGCAATAATAAAGAAGCGGCAACAATCAGTTTAGGATTGGCGTTTCCCCTAATGTTAGTTTACGTCAAAACATAAACTTCAGTACTCAAAGGGAAGGAAGAAAACTGTACAGTAAATACATATTACTTTTGTCAAGTTGCAGGCGTGGACAAATAATAACTACGTATAATATATATGTACAGTATATTTTATATATATATATATATATATATATATATATATATATATATATATATATATATATATATATACATACATACGTACAGGTGCCTATAAAGTCTTTACAGTTTAAAAAATATATTACGAGAACCACTGATGGGGTATCTTAATCAAATTTGTCTATGCCCTAAGCAGTAATCAAAGTTTTTAATCACACTGCATTTGTGTATTTCAGGGATCCTGTTGATGAAAGAGGTACTTTCAAATGAACCCCTAAAAAATGGCTACTCCTCAAGAAAAGGCACAATGTGTGTCATGGTTTATTGAAACAAAATCGGACACGCAGACTCAGCGAAACTACAGAACTAAGTATGGAGGAGATCCACCGTCGCGTCCGTCAATTCACCTGTGGCACAAGAAATTTATGGAGACAGGGACAGTGTTCGATAAACGGAGGAGTGGACGACCAACAAACCTTTGATCGTTCTTCTACAAAGTCCATCCGTACTGCTGTCATACACGTACAGCTACCACGTTCAACAGTGCACAAAGTCCTACGCAAGAACTTGCGATTGTACGCTTACACAAAGTGTTACTCATACAGGCACTCGAGCCAAATGATAAACAAGACGAAAAGAGTTTGCAGTTAACATGCTGCAACGAATTTCTGAGGATGTAACGTTCCTCAACGGGCTTTGTATTAGTGCTGAGGCAACCTTTCATGTTTCAGGGAAACTGAACACTCGTAATGTGAGAACCTGGGGATCAGAACATCCCCATGTGACTAGGGAGCTTCACCGAGATAGTCCAACGGTGAATGTGTATTGTGGGATCATTTGCAATCGCATCATCGGTCCATTTTTCTTCAACGAGACACCAATTACTGCAAATGTTTACCTTCGCCTTTTGACTGAATATGTGGTACCATTTCCAGGCCGGTGGATTGGAAGGAATGGCCCAATTCCCTGGTCACCTCGTTCACCCGTTATCACTCCCCCTGGACTTCTTTCTATGGGGTTTTGTTAAAGATACTTTTGTATCAAACAAAGATACGGGACATCACTGATCTCAAGCAAAAGATCACTGATGCCATTGCCACCACTGATGAGTCTTTGCTACAGCGAACATGGCAAGAAATCGGGTACCCTCTTGATGTGCTTTGTGCAACTAATGGTGCCCAAATAGAGGTGTATTAAATGAGGCAAGAAACTTCAATACCTACTCCTCACTTTGTAGTAATTTCCACATATGTGTCTGTTCAGTTGCTTTTTTAATATATATTTTTTACATTGTAAAGAGGCTTCATGGACACCCTGCACGTATATATACACACATACGTATCTCTCCTCTTATTGTGGAAGAGCTGATAGCTGAATCGAATGTGCCACCTGCATGGTGAGGAAATAAAAAACAACACTTACATATTTTCCTTTTTGAAACACTGCCTCGTTATTCAAGGTGTTTCGTTAATGACTAAACCATTACAAGCAATATGTAGCAAAAGACTGACACTCATTTACCTAACAGCTAATCACAGGTGTGAAGGGAATAAGAAAAAAGAAGCAAAAGAAAGAAAAAGATCAGGGCTTAAGCTAATCCTCCCACCAGTCTCCCACAATAAACAAATATATGATGGATCCGCTTCTGTTAAAGAGGAAAGTTATATATAAGTCACGGAAAACGGAGGCAGAAAGAGTTCCAAAGCATGGCAGCAGAGTGTCAGAAACAATCAAGTAGCCGTTAGTCCAAGGATTAATGATTTTCACGGAATGAATGTGGGAAGAGGTTACTGACGGGTGTTCCGATAGGACTACCGATCAAGAGGAGGGGAGTTCTCTTCGTGACATTAAAATAATATTGTGTCTTTGGTTGTTCTTTGCATCTGTTATTTTTCATCAACTTTTTCGCAATAAGCTTATAGACAGATCGAATTTTACTACCATATAAAAAAATATATATGTGTGTGTGTGCGCGCGCGTTTGTGGTTGTGTATATATGCACAACGTTTGCTTGTCTAGGTAAACTGCAAATTTGCCATTTCTTTCACTATTTTCTAACCAGCTTCCAAGAATAGAAACACTGAAACTCAAATACAAACATATACGAATTTCCCATCGGATATCAAAAATAAACAGGACGCAAAATACCTGACCGAATCTCTCCGCCGCTGCACCAAAAGGAAAAACGAGCATTTAATCAAATATATTGAAACCCCATAAACCTCGCACATACATCGCTGCTTTATTCAGCGTTGTCCGTCAGCTGTCAAATCCATCGTGTGTCCGAACCATTTAATAATAAAGATGCCATTCCACGAAGGGAATACTCGACCCATCTTTCGGTATGAAATCTCTTCCTGTACCTCCTGACCGCCATAGACTGCTGTAGGCGTGGCGAATGCATTTATCTGCATGTGTGCTTGCAGGTGAGCGCACATACATGAATATTATATACACATTTTATATATATATAAATATAAATATATATATATATATATATATATATATATATATATATATATATATACAGTTATATATATATATATATATATATATATATATATATATATATATATATACACGTATATATTTATATTTGAGCATATATAAAACATATTTAAGTTTATAAATGCACAGCTGTGAGAGAGAGAGAGAGAGAGAGAGAGAGAGAGAGAGAGAGAGAGAGAGAGAGAGAGAGAGAGAGAGAGAGAGAGAGATTATGAAATCAAATGTTATCACAGGATAATTAGAGGTATTGACAATGACCTGTATTTATTTCTGAAAATACGCACGCACGTGGCTCTACATAAGCAGCTGCGTATGTATGAGGTTAAGAATAAAAATATGTGTACCACATGCACATACAATGATATACACGCTCAAAACACACACACACACACACACACACACACACACACACACACACACACACACATACATATATATATATATATATATATATATATATATATATATATATATATATATATATATATATATATATATATGTAAGTATCACGTTAAATCTTACATATATAAATGACTGAAACTTTTTAGTTTTCAACCTCTTTTCTCGTCGAACCCTTAGTAGCTTACTCCTAACACTCAGAGAGAGAGAGAGAGAGAGAGAGAGAGAGAGAGAGAGAGAGAGAGAGAGAGAGAGAGAGGACACACCATACCATTACGACCCATCTCTACCCCTAATAATGAAGGCCGCGTCCCTAGTACATTCCCCTACTAAAAGCCCCTATAGTCGCCCTGTCGCTTCCCAGCGTCGCTTAAACCATCATTAAAATCTGACGAGTTCCTCGGAGTCTCTCTCGACTTTCGGATGTAACGATTGGCCGCTATTTCGAAAAGTGTAATCGCAGAGGGCGGTCGTTCGGCTACGACCCCGGGGAGGGAGAAAAATGGGAGGCAATTCGAAGAGCTGTTAACAGAGGTCCCCCTTTTGGATTCGAACGTCATGGCGAGAGAGAGAGAGAGAGAGAGAGAGAGAGAGAGAGAGAGAGAGAGAGAGAGAGGAGAACCTTCTCCTCTCTGTGCGAGCGTTTCTCTGAGACCGTCTGTGGAGTTCTCAAGATGTGCTTTTCTGTGCAGGCGTCTCTCTGACTTTCTTTGGAGCTCTAAATATACTTGTCTGCATGTCTGTGGTGCTTTCAATGAGTTTGTCTGTGTAAGCGTTTCTCTGACCGTCTGTGGAGTTCTCAAAATGTGCTTGTCTGTGCAGGCGGGTCTCTGACTTTCTGCGGAGCTCTAAATATATTTGTCTACATGTCTGTGGTGCTTTCAATGAGTTTGTCTGTGTAAGCGTTTCTCTGACCGTCTGTGGAGTTCTCAAAATGTGCTTGTCTGTGCAGGCGGGTCTCTGACTTTCTTTGGAGCTCTGGATATATTTGTTCTGTGGTGCTTTCAGTTTGTCTGTGTTTCTCTGTGCTTTCAAATGAGTTTGTTTCTTTCTCTGTGTGCATGTCTGTGTGGGTGCTTTCTCTGACCGCCTGTGGAGTTCTCAAAATGTGCTTGTCTGTGCAGGCGGGTCTCTGACTGTCTGTGGCGCTCTAAATATGATTGTCTGTGTAAGCATCTCTGACTGCCTGTGGAGCTCTCAATGAGTTTGTCTGTGCAAGCGTCTCTGACGGCCTGTGGAGCTCTAAAAGTGTCCTTCTGTGCCAGAGTGTCTCTGTCTTAGGAGCTCTGCTAAGAGCCTGCAGACTGTTACAGTCTTTCGGACTGTGTGTGTGTATGTGTGTGCGTGTGTGTGTGTGTCTTGGAAGTTCTAAATGTATCTGTCTGTTAGGAGCCTGCGAGCTGCTACTTTCTTTCTGTCTGTATGTCTAGGAGCGTGTCTGAGTGTCTGTCTGTCTGTCTGTCTGTCTGTGCGAGTAACGCTACTCATGCACTCTCGACATGTCTTCCTCTAAAAACTACTCTGTTCTGAACCTAAGGTTATAAACCGGTATTTCTGATGTTAATCTACGATCAAGAGCTTGTGTCTAAATCATAATTCTTTTATGACCACAAACTTGAACCAAATTGTTAATTTATGACTATTAACTAGTGTCTAAATTAACAATTTATGATACGATACCTGTCTTTATTAGCAAATTATCTAAACTGTTATTTTATGAATATGAACTTCGACTTCTTTAAAGAATGATCACAAGTTAGTTCCAGAGCTACTTAATTAAAAGTCTAAGTTCTCATTTCTAAGATTAATAATTGGTCATAAATTGATAATTAAGCAGATGATTACTTAACAAACATTTATGCATAAATGGGTTATTCACTGACGATTATAAACTTGGGGAGCTTAATTAATTAATCTAAACTTATTGTTCATGATAAGTAATTTTTTTATACTACTACTACTACTACTACTACTACTACTACTACTAATAACAATAATAATAATAATAATAATAATAACAATGGAGAAGCAAATCCATAGTTATGTATATGTACATATATTTAAAGATAAATCAATATAGATAACTTTCGGGAACTTGTTCGGTTCCCCTTTTCAATCTGAGATTTAAATATATGTACATATACATAACAGTAGATATGCTTCTCCACTTTAAGACTCATGCTACTATGAGTATTTTCTAATAATAATAATAATAATAATAATAATAATAATAATAATAATAATAATAATAATAATAATAATAATATATCCCAGAAGTTAATTCACATCAACTTCCGATATTTGTAATTCAAATGAGAGCAGCATTGCTAAACCTTCTTGCAAATAAACACCAATATTCCACCGCAAAATGAGCTTAAATACGCCCAACGCTGCTTTTTAATCCAACCAGCCTTCTGAATAATTCACGGGGCATGCCTGCCCTTCACTAAACCTCATACCAGAGGAACCAAATGATCTCTACTTTAATGAATGAGTAGAATGGGGGAAATTACCTGCAAAATTTGTAGAAGAGCTGAATAATCTACTTTATAAGATTTGTAGAAGGGTTAAACTATGCGCTCTGACAAACTGGAACTGAAGAGATGGTTAATCGTCTACTTTTGTAGAAGAGCTAAGTTATCCTCTCTACTAAACTGTAAGAGCTGAATAATCTACTTTACAAATTGTGCAGAAGAGCAAAACGATCCACTTCTACCAAACGGATTGATTAATTTACAGATGTTAGGCATACGTGCCAAGCACTGGGACCTATGAAGTCATTCAGCGCTGAAACGGAAATTGACAGTAAAAGTTTGAAAGGTGTAACAGGATGAAAACCTCTAAGCAGTTGCACTGTGAATCAACTGTTAGAAGAGGGTGGACAGTAAGATGGAAGAAAGAGAATAAGAACGGAGGTACAGTAAAATGAATGAAAGCAGTTGCAGCTAGGGGCCGAAGGGACGCTGCATGAGGTGCACTGACGGCACTACCCCCTAAGGGGCTTTTACCAAATTGGAAGAGCTGAATAATGATCTGATTTAGTGAATTTGTAGACGAGCTAAAGTACCTCCAGTATAATCTACTATACAAATTAGAAGACGAGCTAAGCTATCCTTTTTTTTACCAAACAGGAATTGCTGAATAATCCACCTTACAAAGTTTGTAAATGAGCTAAGCTTAGAGGTGAGGAATGATCTACTTCAGAAAATTAGTAGAAGAGCAAACCTACCTGCTGTATTAAATTCGTAGAGTTAATGACCTATTTCACTTTTAGTAGAAGAGCAAAGTTACCTGCTTATTTAAATCAATAGAGCTAATGACCTACTTCACTTTTAGTAGAAGAGTAAAGTTACCTGCTTTATTAAATCAATAGAGCTAACGACCTATTTCATTTCTAGTAAAGGAGCAAAGCTGCCTACTTCATCAACTTACAAGAACTAATGACCTATTTTACTAAATGAAGAGGAGAGCTAAGTTATCAACATTAATAATTAGCACAGCCGAATTATTCACTTTACTAAATTAACAGCTGTCAAACTCTACTAAACTAACCGTAGTCAGTTACATAATTCACTAAATTATTAGGCACAGGTGATTCTACTGACCAAGAAATGACAGGTGTGCTGACAAGGACCCGTAGAATCCTCTCTACGTTTCCAGGACGTTTCTCCAAGGATGAGACAGGTTTCGGATGGGGGGGCGGGGGGGGGGCGTTAGGAGGATAAGATATGGATGGAAGAGAACTGATTGATTTAATACTATTAACTGGCGGTGCAACGACAATGGCTATCAACGTCGGAGAGAGATTATTGCTAATTTAATGTACTAGTAATAGACTTAAAATGAAAGAATGAATAACTTTATTTTTTAAAGCTAAAAAACTGAAAATTTACCTTGATCATAATATAAATAATACACAACTCGCAATTAAATCTTGATAAACATTTTAACCAAGAAATGTCTTTACGATAAACATTTTTTGCCAAGAGCTGGGACCTACGAGGTCATTCAGCGCTGAAAATAATGTCAAAACAATAGTTAAGAAAGGGTAAAAAGTAAGATGGAAGAAAGAGAATACGAACGGAGATATAGTAAAAGGAATGAAAGGGGGCGCAGCTAGGAGCCGAAGGACGCCGCAAAGAACCTTACGAAATGCCTAAAGCGCACCATGTGAGGTGCACTGACGCCACTACTCCCCACCCCCTACGGGACTGTAAACGCAAATGAACAGACATACAAAAGTTTTACGGGATGCTCTATGAGCAAGAGCCCGTGCTGGCATAAAGCCAGCTTAATCAAAAACAACAACAACAGACAGACAAATTCATATTCGGCTTTATTTCCCGGTTCAAGTCCTCGCGCTTCCGCGCGTAAATGCGAAATGCCTAAATAAAGCCTAGCGTGAAGACCAAACAGTTCTTTAAGTCTTGTTTTCAAGCGTTTAACTTTTCTCAAACTCCTTTTAGGGACATTAGCGAGAGACAAAAAAAGACTAATTCGTTATACACACTAAATGGATTATCCTCTAATGTAGCTAAACACACTGATACATTTTCTAGCACGCTAAACTGGGGGAAGCTTGTTCAAGATAAATGGGTATGGCAATACCGAAATCATTTACGTAAACAGTGCGAGAAATACAGTAATATTTTTCTTGACACCTGTAGTGGAAGAAGAAAAAATGGCTTGTCACGAGTAAATTACAATGGCGACAAAATAACCAGGGATTCTAAACAAAGACGTTTTTAAGTATGAATGAGTGGACTGATACAAGTTTAAATACATTCATGATGACTTCATACATACACACACATATATATATAATTATATATATATACATATATATATATAATTATATATATATATATATATATATATATATATATATATATATATATATATATATATATATATATATATATATATATATAACTGAATCATCACAAAAGTATGGAAATGATGAATATATAAGTAAAGCAATGCCAATGAAGAGAAATTGAAACACGGAGTGGTGCAGTGTCTCTTCTGACTTACTGCCCTTTACCTAGCAGACTGATAAAATATAAATGAGTTTACAAAGCTCACGTATAAAATGACAGATGGGGATTATATACATTATGTCAGTGGGAAATGACTGAGAGCCTTTAATGTTAAGTTTCAAGTTAATCCCCGCTAGGCATTGGGTACAAGAAAGACGGCAGAGACAAGGTTGGTATGCTTTAGTTTAACCAGACCGCTGAGCTGATTAACACTCTCTAGGCTGGTTGAAGGATTAGACTTATTTTACGTGGCTAAGAACCAACTGTTACCTAGCAACGGGACCTACGGCTTATTGTGGAATCGAAACCACATTATGACGAGAAATGAATTTCTATCACCAGAAACAAACTCCTCTAATTCTTCATTAGCCGGCCGGAGACTCGAAACTCAGACTAGCGAGTCTTAGCTGACAACTCACTGACTCTTAACGAGGAACTGCAAGAGACCTACGACATTTTGAAACAGAAGATGGTAACTTAGAAAGGAATTAGTGAATACCTAAGAAAAAAAAAGTTAATAAATACATGAGCTGTGCTGTCTGCACGTCATAAGAAGGTTTGAAAGAGTAAGAAATGTACAGATACCAAGAAAATGCGTCGACAAGAATAGCACATATAAACTGAGCCACAACAATATGCCAAGGTGGTCTGGTCATATTGTGAGGAGAAAAGGGATAATTAGCAGAGCCTAGAAAACGCTAGCAGATAAAAGTGTTGAATTCCGGAGCTTCATTATCTCAGAGAGAGAGAGAGAGAGAGAGAGAGAGAGAGAGAGAGAGAGAGAGAGAGAGAGAGAGAGAGATGAATAACTAATATTAAGAGATATTCGGCATGCTACTGATTAATCTTCTTGCTAAGTGGAAGAAACAGTGTTGAATTCACGGGGGCTTCATTATCTCAGAGAGAGAGAGAGAGAGAGAGAGAGAGAGAGAGAGAGAGAGAGAGAGAGAGAGAGAGAGAGGTGAATAACTAATATTAAGGGAATATTCGGCATGCTACTGATTAATCTTCTTACTAAGTGGAAGAAACAGTTACGGCGATATGAAAGCTTTTTTTAACCGTGAGCAGAATGGAGCAGTGACCTCGGTTTTGATTTTCTCAGGAGGTATTTATTAAAATGATTATACAGAATTTATAAATATCCTATGCAAATACGACTTAATACATCTTGATCGAATGTGTTTGTTCAAACGCAAACGTAAACACGCTTACATGTACATTTGGTATGAAAGCCTCAAAATGTTGTACGAAACAAGTGTTAAACTATAAACATGATAATAAATAAGGCAAGGAAGAAAATATATACAGTGGGAGAGAGAGGAAAACGAATAACTACAAAAACAAACCTACAGGAATAACCCGCAGATTTGCGCATACAAAAACAAAAGTGTTGAATTCTTATTCTTTTATAGAAGAAGAAGAAGAAGAAGAAGAAGAAGAAGAAGAAGAAGAAGAAAAGAAGAAGGCAGATAAAATCCACATAGCCCCTTCTTCTTCTAAAGCGACGACGGGAAAAACAATAACTCAATATCACACAGTTTATGGCTTGTGTCCATTAAGCCTTGGCGACCAACTCAGGCGTTACCTCCACCCCTCCCCCTTCCCACCCCCTCTCCTCTCCCCTTTACCTTCTACCCCTTCATGCAGACGATATGTTTCCAATGACTTTCAGCGATTTCTAAATCTCTTCGCACACAGACGTGTATGCGCGCGCGCTCGTGGGGTCAGAGTTACATGAGTGATAGCAACTGAGTTTGACCAAGAGACCTGACGTAGGTGAAGGCTTCCTTCCACCAGTCCTCTATTCAAGCTCACTCGGACTTTTATATATATTTTCTTAGCAATTTTCTCCACTTTCGGAGCCGTGGCGAAGAACAGATGATAAAGAGGCATACGAGGAAGAATAAAATCAATAATAAAACGCACGGGAACTGCAACATCTCCGTAAAGATGATACGAGATGAGAGGTAAATTTGAGTGTGTTACGCCCAAGAGTTGGAAGTACAAAAAAAATGGTTAGCACTATTCCGATGACTTCCCACACAAAAGACCGTTTTTTTTATCGTGTGAGTTTCTGTTTAAGGGTATCTCTGCAGATAATGAAGGAAATGAG
>NC_089741.1:47499357-47509357 GCF_040412425.1 Macrobrachium rosenbergii
ACATGAATGTATGTAACTTAATACAAAAATTCTACTCTTGGGAATAATCTTACACCCATGGGGAAATATAACTGATAACGTTTCGACCCCGACGGGATTCGAACCTTTCCCTACGAGTTTCAGTGTATGTGCAAGGTGTAACTGCACACAAGCGGGCAAAACGTGAATCTTACGTAAACATTGGGAATATCTCGTTCTCTCTTATATCTGGTCTTAACCTCTTCCGCAATATTAAATCCCTCCGTTCCATGCCATTCAATTAAGGAAAGATTTTTCTCTGTCTGTTCCACTTCCCTTCTATTTCTCCATATCCTTCCTCTGAAATTCCCCTTTCCCCGCAAAATTCTCCGACACTGCCGCGTTTCCCTCGTCTTCTTTAATCGGCTTTCCATCCCTTCCCCCCTTTTTCGACTTTAATCCATTCCTCTTTTCTAAATGTCTTCTTTTCTCCTTACCCATTTTTTTTTTCTTCCTTCCTTCTCCTCCTCCCTCCTCCTCCTCATCCAAACCAGCCGTAAGCAAGAATCCATTGCAAAGCGAGATGACTCTCTCTCTCTCTCTCTCTCTCTCTCTCTCTCTCTCTCTAACAAAACCCTGCCTCAACAATTCGCTGGAACGTCGTTATTACCTTCATTGTATTCCAGATTAGGTCCAACTGGAGCCTCCAGCCATCCGCTGCTGGTTCTCCTCCGCAACGGGGCTACTCGCAAAGCTTCTTCTTCCAGGATGGCTTCTTCAGCCACTTGCCAATGGCTGGTCGGGTGGGGGCGGGGGAGGGAGGAGGGCTGCCTCATGTCTTTCTTGGACGGCTGGGAGGAATATTGCTCATCTTTCGCCCCCGCACCAACGGTAGTCTTAATGCCGTGTATCTCCTTTACGATTTGTATGGAGTTACGTTGACGAATATTCGTCCAGATCAATGGAAGACATATACCGTATATATATATATATATATATATATATTTATGTATATATATATAAATATATATATATATATATATATATATATATATATATATATATATATATATATATATATATATACATAAATTCTGACTCACATCAGATCGAAACCAGGTCTTTCACTTGAAAGACAAGACCACTGCCAACCAAGCCACACAAGTCATAAAGGGAAGTTGAACCCAAGTACCACTGTACTTAAGGCTTTATTAAACCTGGGCATGCTAACTGCCGAGCATAATAGCCTGTTTTCCCAACTCTGACTCCACCAGTGACCCAACTGACAGCATATCATTCGAATCATCCTCTCTCAGTGAATATGATAGAAACAATCAACACACAATCACGTGCGGAACAGGAATCAATTTCCGACTCACATCAGGATCGAACCCAGGTCTTTGAAATGAAAGACCTGGTTTCGATCCTGATATTTGAAAAGCCAACCGTGCTGGGCAAGAGACCACAGTTTCCTATATATCCCACCTATCAGACTGAATATCTTGTAATTTTGAAATATTTTGGACAAAAGAACATATCAATCTTAGAATTACAAGATTTTCCATTAGATTATATTCAGTTTTCAACATAGTAAATTGGACATTTGTAAAAAAAAAAAAAAGAAGAAGAAGAAACTGATCATGACAGTACACCTGCCATTATAATTTCATAACAGTGATAAAGTGAGGCATGAGGAAATTCATTCTGATGAGATCAATGTTGTCAAATGGGAATTAGTTTGTGGGTGTAAACTCTCTCCTTCCCAATCCAGACAGATCAAGGCAAGGCCAGCTGATAAAGTATTACCGAATTATTTGGACGAAAAACAGATAGGTATCAAAACAAAGTCAAGAAATTATGATTAATTTTGTTATAACTTCCAGGTAGCGAGTAACACTGGTAGGAGTGAAAGTCGGAGAAAATAAAACAAAGTTATAAGAAAAACAGGAGGAAACAAGGAAGAAAAATGATGATGCAGGTGTTAGGGAAAAGGAGGAGGGAATGGAGAGAGAAGAGTTTTTTGGGGGGAGGTGACTTAGGGGATGGTTTGGGAGGGGGCGAAGGAAGGAGGGAGGGAGTGATTCTGCCAAAGGTGGAATGGAAGAAGAAGTAAGGTTCTTGAATGCAGCATATATTCAAACTCCTTCCATGCCGGAGTCTTTGTAATCTGAGAAAAAGAGAGAGAGAGAGAGAGAGAGAGAGAGAGAGAGAGAGAGAGAGAGAGAGAGAGAGAAGGGGAGGGGGATGGGGAGCAAGAAAGGAAGAAGGAGAGAAGGGGAGTGGAAGGAAAGGGGGGGAATGGGGAAAGGAGATAAAAATGACTCCCACCCTTCTCTCTCCTGGAAATTACCTTTCGGCCCTCTCACACATTGAAACTGGGCCCACTGGGTGGACAACGGCGATGAATGCTCGTCCCCGAGATTTCATTCTTTTGTGGCTTTTTTTTTTTATGAATATGTAACCTGCACCTCCACTCCCAGCCCAGCCCCCAAAAAAAAAAAAAAACTATCAAGCCCTTACCCTCTCGATCTATCTCAACATCCCTTTATCCATTATCCCTCTTTTTTAACCATATTTTCAGCCCCCTTTATCCTTTTGTGGATTAAGTCGTAAAACCATGTTGGAGGGTTGGGATATCATAATACAGATTGTGATATGCAAGCCCCGATGTTGCGGAGCTCTCTCTTCCTCCTTTGTGCAAAATGCTTTCTTTATTCGGTTTCTCCTTCCCTTTTATTACTTTTAATTGAAAATCCCGTTTCCTGTTTTCCCTCGGCTCAACCATCGCCTTTCCTTTATCTTCTTATCCCTATTTTTCTTCCTTTATCTAGCTTCTATTCTCCCTCTAACTCTGCTTTGTCTAAATGACTGTTTTCCCTCGTCATGCGTTGCAGAAGAGATCATTCTCTTGAGGTTTAAATTGTAGGGAGTAAAAAGAATTTTTTGAGATTCTAAAAGCAGCATAAAGATCAAATGATTAAAAATGATATGGAAGGTCCATTTACCATCAACTCTCAATAGAGACGAAGAATGTATATTCAAAAGTAATATACATTTTTGGAAGTTCAAGAAAACTTACAAATTTATAAAGAAAAGTAATACATAGTCAAACATGAATACGACACAGGAATAATAATAACAGGAAACGGCATATCAGAAAAATTTTTCAAAGACCTAAGTCACTAAGTTCCATTGACGTAATATCTGAATTAAGAGAAAGGTGTAAATT
This sequence comes from Macrobrachium rosenbergii, assembly GCF_040412425.1. NCBI lineage: Eukaryota > Metazoa > Arthropoda > Malacostraca > Decapoda > Palaemonidae > Macrobrachium > Macrobrachium rosenbergii. The sequence goes on from NC_089741.1 coordinate 47,502,545, forward strand.
CTGAAAAAATACAGGAATGATATTAACAGGAAACAGCACACCAGAAAAAAATTTTCAAAGACCAAAGTCAGTTAGTTGCACTGACGTAATATCTGAATTAAAAGAAAGGTGTAAAGCCTGAAAAACACTTGTCAGATTGAAGTACTGGCGAACCCTGCGTTAGAATCTTGATGAAATCAAATATAACTGAATTAAGAATTCTAGGCAGGAAGACGATCAAGGTGGCAAGCAACTGAATGATAAATTTCATAAACCAAACCAAATCAACAGATGGCTGAACATCTGTATGTGTAAATCTTGTCAAAACGATCATTCACGCTCAACATAGTGAAATCAAATGCAAATTATTATCGCTACATAAAATCAATTACCGCTGATATAACGGAAAACGAAATATATATCGAGCAGCGTTGCATCAATCAATCACAAGAGACATAAATTAAGAAGTATTATAATAAGAGGGAAATATAATTATTCAAGGCCAGAATATTGAGGTGTCCGTTGAATTGCTGAAATACAAACTAAATTAACCTAAAATTTACGATGTGACTGGATAAACACACTGGTAAAAACGCGATTAAATAAGTAACTGCGGAATCGCAGGGATAAGGTTTGTCCAATTCTATAAACGTTTACTTTAATCTTTATATATATATATATATATATATATATATATTATATATATATATATATATATATATATATATATATATATATATATATATATATATATATATACACATATACATATACACACACATATGTATATATATAATGTATAATATATATTATATATAAATATATATATGTATGTGTGTGTATGAGTCTGCGTGTATATTATATATATTGGCATGTTTAGTACGTAATTATGTATCAAGTTATGATTCCATGTAAGACTGCATTTTCCTGTGTACGTCCAGAGCGCGCATGTATGATGTACAGTACGTACGTACGTACATATGCAAATGAGCCGGCGAACGACATGACGTGCATAAAGGGGCGTGGTCCTACTGTCACAGTAATTTAATGCAAAAAGCTTAATTACCGAAAAAAATTTCCATTACTGAAATATGTTCGACCAAACGCATCACATACACGAAATCCCTCTAAAATTTGCTTTTTTTTCCATTTTTGATGATGCTTTTAAGTACAACATAAACAGTCCAAATGTAATGGGCATTACATTGGACAAATATGCTGCATGCATATTTCATACAGGTGTATGAATCACTGTTGTCTGTCATTATGCTTAAAATAGATGACATGGTAATATTTTTTGTTGTTGTTGATGGTGTTGTTTCTTCCCTTTGTTTTTCCATGGAGATGTTTCTTAACACTGGACAAAGTATTTTTCGCAGCTGTTATAAATTTTAAGAAATTAAATCCACCTAATTTGAGTGATTTATTTTCAATTAACTGGGCCGCGGTACCTTGGTTTTACTCCTGTTTAACCCAGACGAAATTTTTTCAGTTTTAATATTTCCAAAAAACAACCAAGATACTATACCACCAAAAGAACAGAAAAACTATAGTAAATGTGGAAGTATTACGACCACCACAATAATGAATAGAAAGTACCATACTAAACAGGGGAGTAATACCCCTGAAAACGTAAATTTTTCACAAAATACAAAAAAATGAAATAAATTCACAAAATATAAAAAAAGACGAAATATGAAGACCAAACCATTAATTACGGTTGAAATATGAGCACAATAATTACGCAAAACAAAAGCAAAAAATAAAAAAAGCAAGCCTCCTTCAGAACATACCATCTGATACTAATAATCCCCATTGTCTCCGGAGTAACTATTCGCTTAAATACCAAACTTCAATCACGATAAAACCCCATCGAGACGACTTAAACGGAACACTTGATATTACGTCTCCATTATATCCCACACGGAAAAAATAAAAAGGTAGAAAATCTCCCCTTTCTCTTCTCACAAAAAATTCGTGTACACAAGAACAAAGAGCTAATAATAACCGGAGATAAAAATGTTATACAGAATGAGGAAGTGGAAAGGAAGGAAAAAAAAATCACTTTTGCAATGAACAAAAGAATCGTCCGTCTGAACTCATGAAAAGGAAAAAGGAAAAGAAAATAAAAAGAACGAAGTTTGAAAAAATGGCAGCGCATTCCAGGGTGGCGCTCCGGGGGGTCCGTCCAGGGAGGAAGGAATTCGAAGGTTTTTGGAAGTGAGGGAGAAAATATCGAGTCGAGTTACCAATGTAATATTCCGATGAAGAATAACCACCTGATGTTAATTCTTATGGCCTGAAAAGAAATGTTTACAGGCTAATGCATCGATTTGCTTTGTGCTTCTAATACAGACCTTCGCCGATCGCGTCCGGATTTCCAAGAACACAACACACACACACACACACACCCACACACCTTTGGGTGTATGTTGCTCCCAAGGTATAGTGATCTGATATTAAATGGGCTTAACACAGAATTATATATATACATATATGTTATGCATCGCATACATATTTTTATTCGTATATATATATATATATATATATATATATATATATATATATATATATATATATATATAAATATATATACATATATATATATATATGTATGGCTGTATGTATGTATGTATATATGTATGTGTTAATTTTTCCGTTCTAAGAAACTTTTGAAAGAGGTTGCAAGCCCTATGTCTTCCACCTAAGTACATGGCTACCTATTACAGTCGCCTAAATACTAAGTATACAGTTCACCGTTTACGTCAGCAGAGTCACAGTGAATTTTCCAGGTCGTTCTTGAGTCTCTTGCAACTAAAGCAACAGAAAGATGGGCCGATTGATTACAGATAATACGCTGGTGTATTCTACTGAATTCTGAACGTCTAGGTACTGTCGTTATGATGCACTAGTCATATATAAAATTAAAATTAAAAATGATGCGCCTCTGTCGGCGGGATTGCGAAGCCTGGTGGTTAAACACAGTCATTACAGTGACAGAATGTCTTCGTTCAATTCGAGCTTTTCAGTTGCAGGCGTATCCAAAAATTTTATGAAACTGAGAATTTATGAGGGCACTTTGGCAATTGTATGAATGTGATCAGCTGATCTTGAGTGATTGGATAACTGTGAATGCATTAAGAAACTACACAATTTAAGGACCATTTTGTTTAATGAAATCTGCCGGCAGACAACCTATCAAGGTTTCAAGGTAAAGAAACAGACAAGCCAGTATTTTCGCTTGGAAAAAGTAGAGTGACCGGTAGAACGTCCAGCCTAAGATGATCTGGTTTACCAGATCTTCAATTTGTGTCAAACAAAAGGCTGGTCAGAGATTTATTTACTTTTCCTTTTCATCAAATCATTCTTCGAGTTCATCACATGGTAATTCTGTAGCGTTATTTCAAAATGAATGCAAGCAATTATTTGTAAGATAAGGATCAAAGAAAAAAAATTGCAAGTAAAAATGTCATGCAACGAATCATTACAAATTTCAAGCATTATGTTCCTAACACACCCAACCCGGTATTCTCTCTCTCGCTCTCGCTCTTTCTCTCTGGAAACTGTTATTAGAATTCTTTTAAGCAGTCAGGATCTGTTTTCCTCATAACAAAATTAAAACCTTAAATTTTTATTAAAACTTCCTTACACCTTTTCTCTCTCTCTCTCTCTCTCTCTCTCTCTCTCTCTCTCTCTCTCTCTCTCTCTCTCTCTCTCTCTCAGTTGTTTGTTGTTAGGATTCCTGTAAATAGTCAGGGCCTGTTTTCCTCATGCCAACAAAAACCTTAAATTTCCATCAGATGCCATCCTCCCCGCCCAACTCTCTCTCTCTCTCTCTCTCTCTCTCTCTCTCTCTCTCTCTCTCTCTCTCTCTCTCTCTCTCTCTGTAAATTGTTTATTATTAGAATTCTTTTAAATAGTCAGGCCCTGTTTCCATCGTAACATAACTAAAACCTTAAATTTCTGTCAGACTCTCTCTCTCTCTCTCTCTCTCTCTCTCTCTCTCTCTCTCTCTCTCTCTCTCTCTCTCTCTCTATGGAAACTGTTTGTTGTTTGTAATTGGGATTCCTTGAAACAGTCAGGACCCGTTTTCCTCATGACAGAACCTTGAACCTTATATTTCTACCAGACTTTCTCTCAGACTCTCTCTCTCTCTCTCTCTCTCTCTCTCTCTCTCTCTCTCTCTCTCAGCCATTTGTTGTCACGATTCCTGTAAACAGACAAAGCCTGTTTTCCTCATGACAACAAGAACCTCAAATTGCTATCAGACCTACCTTCAGTCCATCTCTCTCTCTCTCTCTCTCTCTCTCTCTCTCTCTCTCTCTCTCTCTCTCTCTCTCTCTCTCCGTTTTTGATGTGGGACTTTTAATTTCCTCTAGTCCCTAGCAATTTATTCGATGTCCTATTGACTTCTTCCCTCATTCTCCTTCTCCTTTTGACTTGGCGTCCGCCCGATCAATAATTTATTCTCATTCCCTTCCATCGTTTCTCTTTACTCTATAGAACTTCTCTTTTTTTTTTAATCAGTGCCTTCAAATTATCCAGTCAACTTTTCTCTCTCTCTCTCTCTCTCACTCAGTTTTCGGCACGTCTGATCTCATGAGAAAAGAAAATTTCATAGCATGAAGTTCAAAAACTATTACTGTTTCTGCTAATAATAATAATAATAATACTATTAAAATAATAATGATAATAACAATAACATTATTATTATTATTATTATTATTATTATTATTATTATTATTATTATTATTATTATTATGTTTTCAAAATAACAAGAAAAAATTCAATAAACTAACAATACCAAAAAAGATTTCCTAGATGGAACAAAGAAATCATTTGCCTCATAACATTAGGACAAAAAATATTTGCTACAGTATTTTTTGTCGTAATTTAAAGAATATTCAGTATCTGAAAACATGACCGTCAAAAAGATCAACAACATCAACAAAAATTATTGTTAAGAGTAGTCGTAGCAGAAGACTGAAAATGAGCTATTACCAATGAATTTTAAAACAAAGCATATCTGAGCCATTTCCAAATTTTCTTGTTATTTTTCAACATGAATATGTAAGTTGGAACAACTGCTTTGATTGATAAATTCTGAATATTTCCTACTGAGATAAAAACATGAAAGGAACACTTAAAACTTAACAACTTATTCCATTACAAAAAAAGTAAAAAATGCGCCGAAGTTTCTTCGGCGCAATCGAGTTTTCTGTACAGCCGCTACAGCGTATAATCAGGGTCACCGAAAATACATCTGTCTTTTGGTGGTCTCGGTATGATGCTGTATGAGCCGCGGCCCATGAAATTCTCAGCAGGCCGTGGTGGCCTGTTTTGTTGAGTTGCCAGAAGTATGATTATTGCTAACTTTAACCATAAATAAAATAAAAACTACTGAGGCTAGAGGGCTGCAATTCGGTATGATTCATGCTTAGAGGGTGGATGACCAACATACCAATTTGCAGCCTTCCAGCCTTAGCAGTTTTTAAGATCTGAGGGCGGACAGAATAAGTGCGGACGGACAGACAAAGCCGACACAATAGTTTTCTTTTCAGAAAACTAAAAAGGCATGGAAGCTTTAAACCGAAGGAAACATAAAAGGCACCGCAAATGAAATACATGAATCCTAAGGTAGTCATCATTACTTTGTAAGTATGATAACGTAAAAGAAAAATAAAATGAAGTCGCACATGGAAAAAGAAATATAATGAACTCATTCATACATAAAATGCCAGACAGGACGTTTATGTGAAACTAAGGCCAAAGCCAACATCATCATATACGTATGCACACATATACAACTGTGTGCATATGTATGATCGTTACGCGCAATGTATATCATATGTAAAGGTTTCCATTTGCAAGAAACTGCACATTCTTACATCATCGTTACATTCCTTAATTACACACTTTCCTTCCCCCTCTCTCTATATGTATCTCCAGTTTCCGTTCTTTGTTCTGTTCTTGAATCCGATTTCTCTCTCTCCCTCTGTCTCTCTCTTTGCTTCGTTCCTTCTTGTTCGTCACCCTTGTATCCATGTTCTTTGTCTTTCTTAGTTTCCCTTTCTTACGATTAATATTTCCTTTTTACACCACTGACCCCTTCTTCTCGCTTGCCGAAATCTCTCTCTCTCTCTCTCTCTCTGTGGTGACCAATACATGTCTTTTGCAGGACCGTCTGATTTACCTTTCCGCTCTTTATTTTCATAATTTGATATAGTTTTAGACATTTGTCTAATCATCTGTGATCCCTCCACTAACCCACACCCACCCTCTCTCTCTCTCTTTCTCTCTCACCTGAACACACAAATAAATCCTCATTATCAATCTTCTTTTTTTCAATTGTTCAATCTTTTAAATTCCTCTCCCATCTCTCCCTAGAAATGGTATTTTCCCTTTTTTTTTTTTTAACTTTAATGCTCTGTCACCATTTCAACATACTTCTCAAGGATTCTGCATACATGTTTGCTTCAAATCTCTCTTCTCTCTCTCTCTCTCTCTCTCTCTCTCTCTCTCTCATCAACGTTTATACTCTCTATAAGAAATTCTACAAATGTCATCCAATGAAGGAACTCTCTGTCCTCAGCAACGATAATCCTATAATTTTAATTCATCCAATGAAGGAACCTTTTCCTCAGCAATAATCTAATTGTCCTCTCTCTCTCTCTCTCTCTCTCTCTCTCTCTCTCTCTCTCTCTCTCTCTCTCTCTCTCTCCTCTCCCATCATCAAGAAAATGCACCCTCAACAACTGTTCTTGGTGTTTGGTTACTCCACATACCTAAAATTCTCTCATCTCTTTCTCTCTTTTTCTCTCATCAAGGAAACGC
>NC_089741.1:47511857-47544357 GCF_040412425.1 Macrobrachium rosenbergii
ATCCTTTGATCTGTATGTATACAGATAAACACAAACATAGATATAGCAGAGAGATAAATATATATATATATATATATATATATATATATATATATATATATATATATATATAAACAGCAAATCAGATATATACATACAAACACAAACAGATCTGCCGTACACAGGTCGTACACAAACACAAAACCACAGATCTGTATTATATACACACGTACAAGCACAACCCAGATCCGCACATATACACACGTACACAAACACAAACACAGATCTGTACGTACACCCTACACAGAATTGGGTGCCTCGCTACACTATTTTCAGCAGTACGTAATTACAAGTCATCACATAAATAAAAGTGACAGCTCACATTCATCATCGATCAACACCTGTTAATACCAGTATTACCATATCAATAGCACCTTTAAACAAGTTTGGAAACCACCTAGAGTGATAAGTACTCTCGCGTTTGAAAATTAAGCACTTTACATAAATAACACAAATTCCATACTTTGCATATGAAAAACTAAGGTGGCGCCTGTTACCACACACATTACGAACAAGACGATGTCCCTTCGTCACACTTTGCTTGTAAAAATTCATGAAAATATGTTATACGGCTACACACTAAATATATATAATAGGCAAGATATCTGATAACCACACTTTGCTTATGAAAACAAGAATGATTCAGAATGTAATATCATGCAAACAAAACTTAAAGTAAAAGGCAGCTAAGAGCCCTTTCACCTTTTCACAGTTAACCTCAAAAGTAAATGTCTTGATTTTTGTTCTTAGCATCCGTTTTTGCATTATGTTTTTCAACAAAACTCGTTTTTATATAAACTTCTGTAGCCTATTATTTTTGAGTGCATAAAAATACGAATATTTAACGAAAGTGCAATGGGGTTCACAAAATTTACGTAGGCTATACCATGATAATATCAGACGCTGTGCTAACTTCAGCGTTGGGTGAGAATAGACACCACAGGTTTCATTGTTAAACAAGGTAGCCAATACATATGTGCTTGTTACAGCTCATGATCAGACTTCTGGGGCATCTGGTTAACATTCTGCTTTATCAACTCAAGTAAAACTTCCCTCATCTTACAACATTCTAATAAAGGATTTAAAAAGAGAGGAAGGATATCTGGAGTGCCAGCTGCTGTGCTATGAAGCCCTCGTTATAAATGGTACAGTTTCTCAAATATGGATTGTCATGCTACCTTTTACTTGGATGGGATAGAATAAAACCAGATGCCCTGTTAGGAGAAAGGGGGAACATGGCAAAGAATGGTGATGATGAGGGAAGAGAGGGCGTTCCCGATTGCTAGTTTAGCAGTCACATTGTCCACCACCTCCAAACTCCACAATCTCCTTTTAAAAATTACTCTTGACTTTACGCTACGATACATATGGAGAAAACGCATCATTCAAAACATACTTCCATCTTCACTTTAGAGAGTCTCTCATTTTCGATACAAAAAAATCATTCTACCAGATAAAAACAATAAATTTTCACCATTATTTATCAATCATTCAATCAATTAATCATTTCCTGTGGCACCCACGGGGATGCATAGGGCCTCGCTGAACTCATGCCACAACATTCTGTCCTGGGCTAACTCCTCAAGATCTTCCCAAAACTCGCCTCCTGCTTCCCGCCTGATTGTCCTCAACCACGTCTCCTTTGGCCTACCTCTACCTCTTCTACCAAAGGGCAACCCACCCTGTTGTATCTCGTACTATTCCCTGTCTTCTATACGCGTGGCCTAGCCACTTCCAGCGTGAGAACCTAACATACTCATCGACCGGTTGCACCCCCGTTACTTCTCTAATTCTGTTATTTGATATCCTATCCCTCCAGTTCATTCCCAATATTATTTTGAGTGCCTTATTTTCAAATGCTAAGAGTTTATCAATGCAATATTACAAAACAACACCAATCATACATACAATATTTTTCAGGAATAAAAATTCGAAAACTAAAGTCTGTCTTGATGTTCGTGTTTCCGCCAACATCCGGGCAATTACTTCGGCCGGGAGAAAATGCTGCCGCTGCTCACGATTTGCTAATCCCCAATCTTTGTTCGTTAGAAAGATATCTCAAAAGATTATAAACGGGATTTTATGGATTCTTTGCCATCGATCTAATCGGATGATTATATTTTCAGGAATGTCCCGGTATAGACTCAGTTGAATTGTTTTCATCAAAGTTTCATCCGTTAAGTTTTAATTCGTTTTGTTTTGATAGCCATTATCCTCATAATACAAACGCTGCAATAAGTTTTCAGATTGTTTTGGGCTACAGGTCGGTGATCCTATAGAGTTTAACCTACAGCTTGAATACAGAATTGAATAAAGAATTTAGGCCAAAGGCCAAGCACTGGGACCTACGCGGTCATCCAGCGCTGAAACTGAAATTGACAGTAAAAGGTTTGAAAGGTGTAACAGGAGGAACCTCGCAGTTGCATTATGAATCAATTGTTAGGAGAGGGTGGAAAGTAAGATGGAAGGAAGAGAATAAGATGAAAAGTTAAAAGAAAAGAAAGGGTTGCAGCTAGCCGAAGGCACGCCGTAAAAGAACCTAAGTTAATGCCTACAGTGCACTGCAGCACGAGGTGCACTGACGGCGCCTACCCTTCTGGGCATGCCAAGGCCGATTCATCACTATCACAAAGTCTTAAGTTAATAGTTAAGGCTTTTATTTTTTATCAAAAACAAAATTTAGAAGTCATAACCTGAACTATACTTAAAACATTCTCCGGATTTTATGCAGCGTTTGAATGCGTCAATAGTTTCCAGTTCCCTCCCTTTCCAGAGACGCACGGATCTGTTCAGAATTTCCAGCTCTGTCAGTCGATGGAATTTCTCAAATTTTAACAGCGCAGCTGAAACAAGCCCAACCCTTTTTCCTCTTATTTTTGACACTGCTATTCAAGTCACCATATCTCTTGTAGTCTTCTTAGACACATTCCTAAGAATATAAAACATATGTAAGAGGAAAGCAAGACACAAAACCTATTCTAAACAAGATTTAAATTTCCTATGAAAGGCATATCCAGTATTTACTTTGCAACCTTCTTAAGAAGTTTGCCCTGTGTTCTACCCTCATTGTGAGAAGTGGGACTTTGAACTTCCTTCCGGTTCGTATCGACCCTTTGACCCTAATTTTTTCTTTATCATCTTATTTTCCTTCCGTCCTGGTTTGATAAAAGTGATAAAATACGAGAGAGAGAGAGAGAGAGAGAGAGAGAGAGAGAGAGAGAGAGAGAGAGAGAGAGAGAGAGAGAGAGAGATAAATGGAAAAAAATATGGTTTGTGATCATGCTTTTCCATCATCAATATCATCGCCATCTTCCACCTCTTCCTTTCCTTCTTCTTCATCTTCCTCTCCTCTCCCTTTTCTTCTTCTTCTTCTTCTTCCTCTCCTTTTCCTTTTCTTCTCCTTCTTCCTCCTCTCTTCCTCCCTCCTCCTCCTCCCACCGTGACACGCACGAGACGTGAGCGAAATTAATCTGTCAAGTGTATTGTTTGCCAGCACATTTTTAATCACGCACAACCAGACGTCCATCTCCTGGGCGTGTATATGCGGGGAGCCTCGCCCCCTATTCCCCTCCCCATCCTCCCACCCATCACCACCTCCGACCCATCTTCCTCCATTCACTTTCCTCTCCTCCTTCTATCTCTTTTCTTTCGCCCATCCCTCCTTACTTACTCCTCCCAATGCCTAGCATTCTGTCAGATTAGGGAGCTGCTGGCTAGGAGAAAGGCACATGAAAGACTGCACATATACATTGTCTGTGTACATGTTAGTCTTCATACAGGGCTGTGAATTATATATATATATATATATATATATATATATATATATATATATATATATATATATATATATATATATATATCCATATATATATAGTATATATATACACATTTATATTACATATATATATATATATATATATGTATATATATATATATATATATATACATTTATATATTCAAATATAGATATCCATATATACTGTATATATATATATATATATATATATATATATATATATATATATATATATATATATATATAGTATTTATATATATATATATATATATATATATATATATATATATATAAATATATATATATTATATTGTGTGTGGATTTTCTCTCACTGATTCAGAAATAAAACCCATTGTAGTGATTCCCTTGCATTAATCGTTCCTCAAAAGGTCGAGATTTCCACAGGGTACTAAAAACCAAAATGAAAAAAGTTGTTCTCAGTCTCTATCCCTAACTGTGTCAGTTCAGACACACGAAACTCTCTCTCTCTCTCTCTCTCTCTCTCTCTCTCTCTCTCTCTCTCTCTCTTCTCCCTTCGTGTCAATTCAAAATCGAAGCTCGTGATTCTTTCAATACAGTCAAATCTAACAACATGAAATAAGTAAAAAATAAAAACAAATATGAGTTTCTCTCTCTCTATCTGTTTATCTGTCAATTGAAACCCAAAGCTCACGATTCCCTTAACAATTACAACCAGGTCAACAATATTCAAGATATAAAAAAAATCATAAAAAAAAAACATTCAAGGAATAAAAAATATAAAAAAAAAGTGAGAGAGGGTTTATCTCTCTCGCTGTCTCCGTGTCAATCCAAGCCCTCTCGCGAAGCTCTCGCAACAATTCCGATACGCCGATGGCCCTTTAAACAGTACCGATCGCGGGAGAAGGGTTCTTGTTTTTTTGTTCGCCCGAGCATTTTCTAACCGGTTGCCATTGTGGTTCTTTCCGAGGGCCGTTGTCATACTCAGTCAACCTTCCCGCTACACACAATCACCCTCGACCCTATCCATCTCTACTGGTGTCAATACTCGACAACCCTCCCCACTTACACCTGTCTACCTACCTACACCTACCCCACTCCCAGGCAGTGCAAGGGCCTATGCATGAGCCCACCCTGACACCCCCTTAAATCCCTGGACCCCGGTTATGGCACCCTTCCAGTCTCCCGACGCCTTGTTTTGTCGCAATCTTTCATCGGGATATTTTTCCGTGTCGGAGTATCAAGTTGTTTTTCTCTCTCTCTCTCTCTCTCTCTCTCTCTCTCTCTCTCTCTCTCTCTCTCCTGCTTCCAGTTAATATATAGTCTTTATATACCCTACATATATACTAGATTAATCAAACAAGATATCTCTTTTATCTATATACCAGAAAATGCAAACCTGGGAGGTAACCATATATGCCCATATGGCTATAACAACAGGAATTCTCGGCGGAGTAGAAGTATGTGATCTGTTCAAACCGTATTAGTGATTTGTTCAAGCCGTAATATCTCTAAATATGCTTCAGTGGGATGTACAGTATGCTTACCCAACAACAACTGCAAGTCTCCAAAATCTCATGTGGGAGATAAACGTTTCATATTTCCTGGTGCCAATGTTTCCAAAACCTAACAGATACTACTTAGTTTTCTGTAAAAGAAAATTATTTTGACAGCTTTGTCTGCCCGTCCGCCCTCAGATCTTAAAAACTGCTGAGGCTAGAGGGCTGTAAATTGATATGCTGATCATCCACCCTCCAATCATCAAACATGCCAAATTGCAGCCCTCTAGCCTCAGTAGCTTTTATTTTATTTAAGGTTGAGTTTAGCGGTGGATAGTGCGTCTGGCAGCGCTCTCTGGAGGCGTGCGACGCATCTTCACTCGACCGCATCTGGGGACTTTTTATACAGCATAGAAAACTCGATTGCGCTGAAAAAACTTCGGCGCAATTTTTACTTGTTTTCCACGCATACAAGCTTACGTTTTAACAGCTTTTTCTAATGTGATTTTATTTATTATCTACGGGAAAATTACATCGTGAATATTTTATATATAAGAACAATTTTACTGAGTACCAACTAGTTTTATTCTTTCATATTTGGCTTCCGATGTACCTTTGAATGTACCCTAAGGGCTACTGCATGACCTATTCAAACCTTAACTGACCTAATGTAGCCTTTGGGAGCAAAGGTAAAAAATTTATGAGAGTAGTTTTACTGCCGTAAGCTGTTTCAATTCCATTAAGAGATTAACAGTACTATCACTGCATTTTTATATTACTAAGACCAAGTACCTGTCCATCAAACAATTGTATTAAAGATTTGGTAAATAGATTAACATCAAAAGAAAAGCCAAGTCTTACTATAATTAAGCTATGGCTTAAATTTAATATATATCTTTAACAATCGGGATGTTCGAAAGAGATAGTCGATTCATGATTCACGGTTTTGTGTGTTATGTCTTTTGATTGAAATTAAAAGAAAATTATAGCAAACATAGTTAAGTCTTCTATACATCAACTACTGTATAGAGAATATAGACTGTAGCTCGTGCTGGCATTTAAATAACTTTAACCTCCGACTGCCCAGTTCATCGAGCAATGCAGTTAGCCAGTGTCTGAAACCCTTCTGTAATTATGTGGACCACTTAGCAAGCAACAGCTTGCCCCCAAAAACCAGTCTTTTTCTTGGATGCACTATTAGGATGAATAAAAAGAACCTTCTTATGCAAGCTGTCACTGAAAGACTACATTATCATAATTATTGGTTCAGTGGTGATTTTCGCTTTACATATAAATTTCCTTGCCCTGATGATGATACAACAAAAAACTTCTGCATTCTCCTTTTCTTTGGTCCTGGTAAGGAAAGAGCATTATACTGTCAGTCCCACTGACCTCTTAAAAAGAATTCTACAGGTACTGATGACATCAAAACTGTACAGGCTGCAATCAAGTATACGGCGGACGACCAAGTATATAATTGCATCGGTACCGTTAAAGATTCATTGGACACAAATATCAATAAACATCAGATGTATATACTCTTTAGAAGCTAAACACTCTGTAAAAAGAACTGAACTAAATATAACAGTAACAAATTCTTGATAACTAAATAAATCGTAATGCAAATGATGGAACAATAGTAGAGGTTATTCAGTTTGAAAGTGAACTTCCACACAAAAAAATACGTCCTATATGTTAAAGGAGAGAGTGCAGAGCAAAACAGCAATATTAAAAAATCGAAATTTAAGGCGAATCTAATAAAGTTATATAACAGACAGCTAACTAAAATAAAACCTTCACGCACAAAAGGGCAAATTACAGAGCACCGCCTAAAATTAATCCATTTTATGAACCAAGGGACGTAGAGCTTACGTCACAGTGCAACGCTGCCGCCAACCACAAGGAAGTCGGTCGTTTAGTGAAATAGCAGTTCTCCTCTCTCTCTCTCTCTCTCTCTCTCTCTCTCTCTCTCTCTCTCTCTCTCTCTCTCATCTTCGTAATAACAGATTCAACTCTAATAGCGGCGGGATATGAGGCACGCGACTGCCTCTTCGGACAATGCCGAAGGAGTTTAAAGAGCGACAAGGCTCATGATGGATGATGGAGTTGTTGAGGAAGAAGGAGAAAAAGGAGGGAGGAGGGAGGGAAGAAGAGAGGAAGGATGTAGGTTGGAGATGGCCCTGAAGAGAAGAAAGAAGACAGTTCTAAAAGGAAGAGTGAAGAGGGAAGAGGAAGGTTAAAATGGCTCTTGAAGGAAGAAGGATGATTAGGAATGGCTCTGGAAGGAAGAGGGAAGATTAGGAATGGCTCTTGAAAGAAGAAGGAAGATTATGATGGTTCTGGAAGGAGGACGGAAGATGAGGATGGCTCTGGAAGGAAGAAGGAAGATTAGGATGGCTCTGGAAGGAAGAGGGAAGATTAGGAATGGCTCTTGAAGGAAGAAGGAAGATTATGATGGCTCTGGAAGGAGGACGGAAGATTAATGGCTCTTAAAGGAAGAAGGAAGATTAGGATGCTCTGGAAGGAAGAAGGAAGATTAGGATGACTCTGGAAGGAAGAAGGAAGATCAGGATGCCTCTGGAAGGCAGGAAGCTCAGGATGGCTCTAGAAGGAAGAAGGAAGATCAGGATGGCTCTGGAAGGAAGAAGGAAGACTAGGATGGCTCTGGAAGGAAGAAGGAAGACTAGGATGGCTCTGGAAGAAAGACTGAAGATTAGGATGGCTCTGGAAGGAAGATGGTAGGTTAGAAAAGGCTCTGAAAGGAAGGAGGAAGATTAGGATGGCTCCTGAAGGGAGAGAGCTGGGTTGGAAATGGTTCTTGAATGGAGAGAGGTGGGCTGGAAATGGCTCTTGAAGGAAAGTGTGTAGGTCACAAATGGGTCTCAAAGGTAAAGAAACGTCAGAAATGGCTCTTACAAGTAGATGAAGGTTAGAAATGGCTCTTGAAGGAAGGAGTTGTTAGGAACAGCTCTTGTAGGAAGAAAGAAGACTTTGATTAGTAGGTTTCTAGAAGGAAGAAGATGAAAGTTAGATATGAATCGCGAAGGAAGAAGAAGATAAATAGTTTTAGAAAAGACATTGGTATCAAGAAGAAAAATTATTTTTTATAAGGTCTCTAGGAGGGAGAGAGAGAGAGAGAGAGAGAGAGAGAGAGAGAGAGAGAGAGAGAGAGAGAGAGAGAGAGAGAGAGTAATTGAAGGGTACAAATGGGTTTATAATGAGGAAGGAAGATTAAGTTTATATAAGGTTCAAAACTGAAAAAAAAGATGAAGGCTCGAGACAGCTATGGATAAACAAGCTAACAGTTCAGAATTAACCCTGGAAGGAGGAAATAAGCAAATTTCGAGAAGACCATCGAAAGAAAAGGAATATTTGCTTCAGATATGATTTCGGAATAAGGAGGATGATAACTATCAGAGGTGGTTGGTGGAGGAAAACATATTATAACAAGGAGTACAAATGCCCCTTAATGAAAGAAGGTAAAACACAGACACTATTATAGAATGTACACGAAAGATAAAGGTTAGAAACAGCTAGAAAGACGATGGTTAGAAACAGCTAACAGAGCAGAAAGAAGTAAACTCTCACCGAAGCAGGTGCCGATGGAGAAACTTTATGGTAATCAAAGTAGGTAGGAAGAAGAAAGGAGCTAAAGAGGGAGGGAAGAATATATTAAACCAGAGGATGTGAAAATTAAAATGTAATGGAGACGCAAAGAGATTAATTCCACATATGGTGGATGGGGAAGTTAAAGGGGATAAGGACAGACTTTTTTTATTATGGCAGGATATAGCACTGATTACTTTTCCATTGAAAAATCCATATTGCAATGAATAAATAATGTTACCATAAAGATAACGAAAAAAGCAAATCGCTCAAACCAGTGTCATCATCAACGTCGGGAGCTATGAGGGTTTAAAATAATGAGAAAAAAAAAAAAAATTAACATCTTCAATTTTCATTTTTTTAACATCAAGGAACAACCTCAATCATTTTGATACAAATGGTAACCTTCATCATCTTATCGTCACTTAAGAGAACCTAACGCCTTCAAGTCACAAACGAAAACCTCAGTCACTTCCTCGTGATAACCTCACACATTACTTACAAATGGAATCCTTATCAATGCTGGAAAAACTTCGTAATTCTTTCACAAATTAAAACCTCAATTAAATTAAACCGAAGGAGAATCTCAATTACATGTCACGAAAGGCAGCTTCAGTCATCTCTGTCTGACAAGGAAACTTCGATCACCTGTCACAAAGATCAACCTCAATCGTCAGGTCACAAAGGATAACCTCGGTCACCATTTTCCCTGAGAACAACCTCCATTATCTCCGCCTCAGAAGACGACCTTTGTCACCTCTGCACCCGATGGTAAGCGCAATCATCTTTGTCAGAAAAGATATCTCGGTTATCTGACAAAGGATAACCTCGGTTATTTGTCACAAACAATAACCATTTTTCATCTCTGTCAAAACAGATAACCTAAAGCACTTATCACGAGTGAAAACGTCAATTATAATATCACACAAGATGACCTCAAATCCATCCGGTAAATTTATTTTCTTTTACAATTTACGCTGAAATAAAAACCTAATGGTCAAAAGGTGTGTCGAGGCACAAATCATTCGTTAACGTAGAAAAGCTCCACAGCAAAAATGAAACTAAAAACTAAATATATATATATATATATATATATATATATATATATATATATATATATATATATATATATATATATATATATATATATATATATTTTTTAAGTGAGCAATAAAACCTTTTGTTTGTTCTCTTAATGGGGTGGAGGAAAAGATATTTAGGTATGTAGTGGAATTCAGGACTAAAAAACTATTTAACACACACAAAAAAAAAGAAATCACAGGCGAACCATTTGTCACTTTGTGACCTGATAATTGATAAATATCTTGGATTTTACCTTTCAATACTGGATTAAAGGTAATTTGTTTTTTGAGTTTAAAGACGGCAATAATGTAAGTCTGCCACAGTTTCGCTTATAAAATATTGCAAGGAGTAATCATGTAAATGGTTGTTCGGAGTTATGAAAAACAGTTTTATCAGAAACAAGATGGTCACCTGAAACCTCAAGACAATATTGATTACGAGGTAAGAGAGAGAGAGAGAGAGAGAGAGAGAGAGAGAGAGAGAGAGAGAGAGAGAGAGAGAGAGAGATCACTCATCGGAGCATATCAAATGTAAGTTGGCAACCGCAAAAATAACAAGATAAGTTTCGAAGCAAAAACCACATGACATTGCTTGATATGCCATAATGCAAACACGCTCTGAATCCTCAATAAAGCTGCAGTGTCATCTAACGCCCTGAACATATTTACAAATATATTACTTTATTCAAATGTATACCCTACTTGCTAACATGGAATCCAAATCCTGGCTCCTAAAATCGATTCAAGTGAAATCCACCAAATACCGTTACTCCTCTGGGCCTAACAACAGAAATACCTCCAGGAAAACCAAGAACAGCCCATGTAGCTGCAGCCTATTATTATTATTATTATTATTACTATTATTTCAGTAGGTGAAACCTATTCACATGGAACAAGCACACACAGGGCCATTGACTTGAAATTCAAGCTTCCAAAGAATGTTGGTTTCAACCTCCAACGGCAGAACCCACACTGCAGCAGTAACTGATCATGATACAGAGACAGTGATTTTTCATCGCCCTGGAGGAGACGCGAACCCGCGACATCTGAGTGGCATTCCACGACACTAACCAGTGGATCGGCTACACAGTGAACAGGTAGTAAGTCGTTAAGTCGAGTAGGACAACTACCAGCCATGTAATCTGAGCTAGAATCCTACAGCTGGCCACTCGTCTTTCCTTGCAACTTGGGGAGACAAATGCACTTGTTAGTCCTAGTTGAGTAATTGCAGATATATCCCATTTTGCTGGTCCGCTTGTATAGTGGTTATTGTCGTGGATTGCCACTCTGATGTCGCGGGTTCGTGTCTCCCCGGGGCAATGAAAAATCACTGACTGTATCATAATCAGTTACTGGTGCAGTGTGGGGTCTGCGATGGGAGGTTGAAACCAATATTCTTTGGAAGCTTGAATTTCAAGTCAATGGCCCCTGAGTGCTTGTTCTGTGTAAATAGGTTTCATATGCTGAAATAATAATAATAATAATAATAATAATAATAATAATAATAATAATAATTATACCTGGTAACAAAACCAAGTTCGTCCCGCTGGACAGAGTTAGGTATATACAATCGAATACCAATCCTGCTCCTAGACAATTATAATTTCATAGCATGAATGAAGGTGGATGTGGCAACTGTTGGACGTTCTTTGAACAAGGTCACACACATGAAAACTTCTGTAAATGATCTTTTAGAGTAAAGCTGATACTCTACTGCAGGGTTTGGAAAAAATTTTTTTAGAAATAATATCTTGACAGAAACAGCCAACAAACCACATTTTCGATTTATAGAAAAATAAAAAGCTAAAACCGTAAATCACCTTATCGTGATCAGAGTTAGAATAATTTTACATTAGTAATAATACTGCTCGTGATTAAAATTCAATTTTGTCCCTGTACAATAAAAAATAAATCACAAAATGCCAAAGAAACATTCTAACCTATGATGAAAAATACCACAATGAAATGAATATAAAAAATTGGCTACGAATTCCTCTTTTCACCACATGAACAAGAAAAAAAAAAGCAAAACATCAGCAAAAATCTGAATGAATTTCATCTATAGTTCACCTCATATTTTTTTTTCCTATCAGTGCCGAGAAAAACATGAATGAAAGGATTTATAAAAATCATTGGTAAGCAATCTGTTCGTCTCTATGATACCACACACTTTCCGTGTGTTTTCCCTGGAAAAGCTAAAAACTTGAAATGAGAGAGAGAGAGAGAGAGAGAGAGAGAGAGAGAGAGAGAGAGAGAGAGAGAGAGAGAGAGAGAATGTATATAAAATATATATATTATATATATATTGTATATATATATATATATTACATATATAATACACATGTGTATATGTATATATACATATATATGTGTAAATATATAAATATATTATATAAACAGAGAGAGAGAGAGAGAGAGAGAGAGAGAGAGAGAGAGAGAGAGAGAGAGAGAGATCACATCACATTCCACTAGAACAGCAAAATGATTCAGCAGAGAAAAAAATAAGTAAAAAAAAAAAAAACACTTAATATAAAAATGTTTTTCGGATGGCCAGAAACGCCAAACCGGACCACCACGCCGGACGGCCGACCACAATGGCCGGTTCCGGACACAACCCTTAGGACTGGGCGCCAGGATACTGACACCAACAAGGGGAAACCTTATCCGGAAAAAGAAAGGGGTTGCTGGCGAAAGGGTTGCCTAAAGAGAAGGAGATAAGGAGGGGCTATGTCAAGGAAAGGAGCAAAAGAAGGGTGTGAACTGATGAAGATGAAACGAAAGAGTAAAAGAAGGGCGTGAACTGATGAAGATGGAATGAAAAGGACATAACAGAATATAAAGGAGAATATATAGAGAAGATAAAGGAGAAGAGCTATAGGAATCAAATTAGGAAAGAAATGATGAAGAGAAAGTAGAACGGTGTATATTAGAGAGGAATGAAGGATAAAATACACCAAAAGCTTTAATAATTAAAAATTAGACGAGACTGAAGAAGAAGGAATGAGGAGAAAAAAGGAAGGACCTACTAAATAAAGAAGCAAAGAAGAGTTGTTGAACGAGTTTATTGTGAAAAATAAAAAATAAAAATAGTAAGCATATAAAAAAATGACGAAAGAGATTGCTGCAGGAAAGAAAAACCAGCAAAATAATAAAAGAGAAAGTGATATGAAAAGGGGAAATTAGAAAAAGAACGAAAGAAGGGACGGAGCAAAGGAAAAGATTTCAGAAAAGCCACACACTATATAAAGAATATAGTAAGAAATACGTGCATGAGTAAAAAGAAGACTTAAGGGACGAAAAGAAAGTGAAAATGGATATCAGAAAAACTGAAGCACAGAAGAAAACTCAGGAGAAAGTTATCACAGAAGCAACATCGGAGTGAGAGGGAAACTTGGGGAGATCAGGAGAGGGGGGAAAAGTTAGCATATGAAAAAGGAATTTTAGGCGGCTACGGAGAGAAGGGAAGAGGATGGCTTGTAGGGAAGGGTTGAAAAATACCAGAGACACTGCATAGGACAGAGAGAGGGAAAAATAAGTGACGGGGAAGAAAGACTACCCTAATCGAGGGGAGAAAAGGGGCAGGATGGATGCGAGGGGAGGAGGCACCCTCTGGAAAAACAGAAAAGAATATATATATATGTATATGTATATATATATATATATAACATATATATATATATATATATATATGTATATACACACACCTATATCTATCTCTCCTATCAATCTGTCCCAGCAAGTATGAACTGACACACTCATATGTTTACCAATAGACGTATTTTACTTATCTATGCATGATATATATATATATATATATATATATATATATATATATATATATAAAATATATATATAAATAAATATATATATATATATAAATATATATATATGTATATATATATATATATGTATTATATATATATATATATATATATATATATAATATATATATTATACTCTATATATATATATATATATATATATATATATATATATATATATATATATATATATATATATATATATATATATATATATATATAGAACCTATATATACATATATTTATAA
The DNA here is from genome assembly GCF_040412425.1 of Macrobrachium rosenbergii. Classification (NCBI taxonomy): domain Eukaryota; kingdom Metazoa; phylum Arthropoda; class Malacostraca; order Decapoda; family Palaemonidae; genus Macrobrachium; species Macrobrachium rosenbergii. Next base: position 47,525,928 of record NC_089741.1, read on the forward strand.
ATATATACATATATATATATATATTCAATATATTTATATATATACATATATAATTCCAAAGTTGTGTTTTGGTAAATTTCTGACCGTCTTTTCATGGGAAATACGCATAAACAAACAGTGAGGTGAATGAATAAATAAATTATTTAACTGATAATTAATACAGTAATTTATGAAAGCCAGAGTTATAAATAATTACACACAAGTAAAAAATGCTTAAGTTTCTTCCGGCGCAATCAATTTTCTGCATGGTATAATCAGAATACCGAAAACAGATCTATCTTTCGGTGAACTCGGTATAATGCTATGAGAGCCGCAGCCAGACTATATCGTTTTGAACGGGATTATAGCTAACTTTTAACCTTAAATAAAATAAAAGTACGGGGCTGGGGTTTGCAATTTGGTATGTTTGATGATTGGAGGGTAATGATCAACATACCTATTTGTAACCCTCACAACCTCAACATTTTAAGATCTGAGGGCGGACAGAAAAAGTGCGGACAGAAAAGTGCGGACGGACAGACAAAGCCGGCACAATAGTTTTCTTTTCAGAAAACTAAAAATGCGAAATCAAAGAACAAAATTAAACTACAAATAAGAGTTGGATTTTAAAATTTTTAAAATAAGTATGACTTGGATAAAGAACTGACGGTACGGTATAATATATAGGTTATGAAAGATGTAAAAAAAAAAAAAGAAAAAAAAAAGGAAAGGTCCAGCTAGACGGTCCGAGCTTAATTTTATCATTTCTGTGATGTCGCTTCAAACGTAGGTAAAGTCCAAAGATGAGATTACACAGAGTTATTTTAACTCCAGAACTGAAGAGCACATTTTAATTTACGGAGTTAAATATTAACTTAAAAAAACTTAATTTGAGCGTACGTAGCATAAGGAAATTAAGTTTTGCCAAATTACGAATTGTTTTTATGAAAATAAGGAAATGGGAAGATACGCAAATTATGCACATAGAATGCACATGCATATACGCAAAGACACGCACGTCTATAGTATTCTTATAAATTTATGTATAATATGCATAAGCTCATATTAGTTAGCAAATACAAGTATATTTCCCCAACCAAAATAATAGGTTTTCCACGTAAATGCAAGCTTTAAAGTTCACTTATTGCAAATAAACGAAAAATTACAAAATAAAAATTCTAAAGATTTTCTTCCTAAATTTCACTCTCTTCTCCTATTCCCACCATTTGATTTTCTTGGTTCTCCCCTTTACCCCTTGCATCTACTTCCCCTTGTTTTCCCCTTTCCCCCATAAATGGACAAAGGTCACAGGAGGCCATGTAATGGGGGCCTGAACACCCCTCGTTGACCCTTCCGTCCACCGGAAGCAATCCAGGTCCCATGACGCAATCAAAGGCGTGACGTCATCGATTCGATTATCGATATGTGACCTCTGACGATATGAAGAGAATGAAAGCTGAACTGGTTCATTAAATCGTCATTCATGTAATAATAATAATAATAATAATAATAATAATAATAATAATAATAATAATAATAATAATAATAATGATTTTGTCGTTATTACTAATCGAAATAACCATTCAAACGGAATGCGCCTCACAGACAACTTTCTTGTAGGCCTACAGCAAGCTTCGACAGAAAACGTATCATTAATTAATTTGCCCACAGGGAAGTATTGCAACATGGCAACCCAACAGCGTTGATGCTGATATTGCTCTGCAAAGCAAGGAGCAGTAACTAGTTTTTTTAAGGAGCAGAACTTCAGGAACAAACTGATTATGAAGAAGCATATTATGTATTATTAACTGCTGTTGATACTGAAATTTGCAGAAAATGATTTCAGTTTGTTTCTGAGGATATTGAGGATCGTAAACTTTGTAGCATAGATGTTATTATTATTATTATTATTGTCAAATAATAATATTAATATTAATAATAATATTAATAATAATATTAATAATAGTAGTAGTAGTAGTAGTAGTAGTAGTAGTAGTAGTAGTAGTAGTAGTAACTGCTGCCGTAACAAAAATAATATTGACGTTAAAACTAGGTCCATACAAGATTCCTGTATATTCGGTAGTGGTTGTTACAGCAGCAGAAGTAACACTACCAAAACCAATGCGGATCACTTTGAAACAAAGAACTACATCCATGCAGTTTTTCGCTTTCATCATTTTCGCTTTTATGATCGACAGATCATTTTACCCAAAAGTATTTAGAAAACTCTTCTATCTCTTATCGCAAAGATTGTTCGAAAAGGCTGAAAATACCGCTTTCTGGTGAAATATCCATTCTGACAAATTAAGAAAGATTCTAAGGCAAATGGAGGGCGCATGAGAGAGAGAGAGAGAGAAGGAGAGAGAGAGAGAGGAGAGAGAAGAACTATAAAATTCATGTAAAAACATTGGAATCAAACAGAAAATAACTGTAGTGAAATATGAGAGAGAGAGAGAGAGAGAGAGAAATTATAAATTCATATCTAAAACACCAGGCTTGAAACAGAAAGTAGTTATAGTAAAATATATATATGAGTTATAAATTCGTCTAAAACTACACTTTAAACAGAATAATTAAGTAAAAATATAAAGAGAGAATTATAAATTAACGTCTAAAAACTACAGAATGAGTAAACAGAAGAGAAGGTAAAAATAGAGAGAGAAAGCAGTATAAATTCACGTCTGGAAACTACACTTTAAACAGGGAATAATTATATTAAAATATGAGAGAGAGAGAGAGAGAGAGAGAGAGAGAGAGAGAGAGAGATTTTCGGGATTAATCGCACCCCGGGGAAGCGCCCCAGGTGTCTGGCACTGGGGTTTTGCCTCTCCAGGGTTCATATTGATGCTGGCAATCTGCAACGAATGGCCCCGAGAGAAAACCAAGAGAAAACAAAGGAGAAAGAGGAAGAAGAGAACAGTGAGTAAAATAACACAGAGTGGAATAAAGCGTTTGATAATAATAATAATAATAATAATAATAATAATAATAATAATAATAATAATAATAATAATAATAATAATAATAATATCGTTTGTTTTATTTATTTTCTTTAATTACATCAACACTGTCATTAGTATTAGAAAGCTTCGTAATATGCTAATAATAATAATAATAATAATAATAATAATAATAATAATAATAATAATAATAATAATAATAATAATGTCTTTTATTTATTTTCTTTAATTACATCAACACTGTCATTAGTATTCGAAAACTGTAATATGCAATAATAATAATAATAATAATTATAATAATAATAATAATAATAATAATAATAATAATAATAATAATGTCTTTTATTTATTTTCTTTAATTACATCAACTTACTGTCATTAGGTAGAAAGCTTCGTAATAATAATAATAATAATAATAACAATAATAATAATCTTGCTTCAATTATTCTCGTTAATTACACACACATTACCATTAGTATTAGAAAGCTTCGTAATCTGTGACTAATTACTTGTAAAGATTAACTCCAGTAAGCCCGAAAAAAGTTCAAGTAAAATAAAAACAGTACTTAGTAAACGAATTATGAATAATTAAAAATTCAACCCAAAGTGAATTATTTATCAAATACAAATACGAATATATAGTAAGTTGCACTGACAATTAAAGTATTACTCAATGCGACAGAAATTTCTTCGGCTCAATCGAGTTTTCTGTACAGCATATAACCAAGGTCACCGAAAATAGATCTATCTTTCGGTGGTGGCCTATCTAGATCATTTGAAGCGCACGATCATAGCTAACACCCCTTGCATAAAATAAAAACTAATGAGGCTAGAGGCTGGAATTTGGTATGTGATGGTTGGAGGGTGGATGATCAACATATCGATTTGCATTTTTCGAGTCCAACAGTTTTAAGATCTGAGAGCAGACAGAAAAAGTGCGGACAGAAAAAGTGCGGACGGACAGAAAACTAAAAATGGTTATGACTATACTTCATACAAAATACTTTGAATAATAAGTCCAAAAGAGAGAGATGATGATGTCAAAGAAAGAGAGAGCAAGAACAATGAATGACGATGCTCCAAAGAAAATGTAAATAAAGACAATGAAACACACATTATTCTGTAATGAAAGCAATACATACAACTCGAAAAGCACATATGGAAATAATAAAATCAAGCACATCACAATGAAAAAGCAATTAATGCATGGAAAAACCATCCTTGTGACGTAATCAAACCAAAGTGCTTTAAATCCTTTTTTTTTTTTTTTGAAAACAATGGCGCTTAGTGTGAGAATCGGTATCAACTGAATTCCATACCAAACATATACTATAAAAATAAGAGGGAAATTCTACTGCTTTAAACAGTTGTCTTTGTAAAGGAAACGGCTTGCAAGTATTCATAGATGAAAAAATAACTACTTGATTCCAGGCCGTAAATCATTTTGGAAATATAAGGACCCGCAAAGTAAATTTGCTGAGGGCGATGTTATTCCTCTTGAGATCATAAGAATTCAATTCACAGTTTGAGAGAGAGAGAGAGAGAGAGAGAGGGGAGGTGTTAGAAGACAGACAGGTAGATAGATAAGGTCAAAATTTATTAAACCAAGCTATCACATAAAGGAGAGAGAGAGAGAGAGAGAGAGAGAGAGAGAGAGAGAGGATTCCTGGAAAGCAATTAAACAATCGTGCCAAGAACAAGAATAAGCGCAGTCCTTCCTCTAACTTCCCTCCCCCCCTACACCTCCATAATAGTAAGAATAAGCGTAGCCTTCTCCCCACCCTCACCCATCCCACCCTAACCATATTTTACCCCCAACTAGCAGCCGTCTTCGAACAGCCGTGGGAAAATTTTCGCGTGTCACGACCGGACATTATCCTAAGTGGCACTAAAACTGTTAATGAGTGTTTGATCGCGTACCAATGGCACTTTGGCGTGATTGGCACGCACTACAGATTCTGGAATGGATGGGTTCGTAGTAGTAAAAAGTCAAATTGGAACTGAGACTCGGGGTATTAAGAGGCAATTTCAAGCCTGGGTTTTAATGGCCGATTATGAATGGGCCATTAGGAATGAGCGATTAGCGTGTTAGGGACATGCACACAGAAGTCAGTAATGTCGATTATAGTCTGCTGTGGGTCATGTTTTTTTTTTTCAACGTCGTCAGTTGACATGCAGTTCAGGTATTAAATTCCAATTCAATTGTGTCACTTCGATATTTTATATATGTATTATATAAATTTTATATTTATAGATATACAGGATACTCATACACACATCTATATATATATATATATATTTATACATACACTATATATTTGTGTATAAATATGTATAAATATACATATATACATATTTATACACACATGTAAATATATGTGTATTAATATATGTGTTATATATACACATATTTGTGTATAAATATACATATATATATGTGTGTGTGGATATATATACACATATACACATATATACACACATATATAGTATATGTGTATAAATAAATATACATATATATATATATATATTTATTTATACACAAAATATATATATATATATATATATATATATATATATATATATATATATATATATATATATATATATATATATGTGTGTGAGTGTGTGTCTGCGAGCAATAGCTTGCAAAACTACAAAAAATTCCCAAAAAACAATATGACCTGATACACACGATGAATCCCCGACAACATATAAGATTAACACACGGGGTGCTTAGCAATGCCTATTCGCGCTTCACTACAGTATAACAAGTACACTTGTCCGCCGAGAAGAAATAACTCTTTTTAATCAGAAAAAGAAGAAGAGAGAAAAGTAAACAAAAAAACGACATGATCTCTCATAATCACGCTGAGAAGCGCTGCTGCCTTCGCGAAGACGGACGGACGGTTCAGAAGCCAACACCGGAATGCAGAAAACTGTCACCTTACCTTTTCGCTGTGCAGAGCCGCTTGCTTCATGAGGAGAGCCCGCTTCTTGTCCTTGCACCTCTTGTTCTGGAACCACACCCTGACGACCCTCGGCGACAGGCCCGTCATCTCCACCAGCTGCTCCTTCATGAGGGCGTCCGGACGCGGGTTGGCGGCGTAGCACGTTCTGGAACGAGAGGAATAAGAGCGCCCGCTGGAACGTGAAGGAAAGAACGGGGGGGAATGGAAGGGGCTCTGTGGATTCTGTTTGAGAGACTGGCGGTTGGAAGGGAAACGTCGGGAGAGGTGGTACAAGGTTGAAGTGATTAATTAAAATTGATATGATTAATCTGTTTACAACATCTCTACAAAATAACATTTGAAAAGAACAGTTTCCAATATGAATTTCAACACAGGATGTCCGTATGTGCTAAAGTATTTAGATAAGATTTCGTATTTCGTGTAAAATTAAATAAAAAAAACATTTGTAAAGAACAGTTTCCAATATGAATTTAAACACAGGAGGTTCGTATGTGCTAAATTGTTTAGAATTTTGTGTAAATGTGAAATAAAATAACATGTGTAAAGAAATGTTTCCAATATGAATTTAAACAAAAAATGTTCGGTATGTGCTAAAGTGCTTAGATAAGATGTCGTATTTCGTGTAAAAGTTAAAACATAAAAGACAAGAGTTGATGATCAGGGGTCACTATACTATAAAAGATGCTACTGAGAACATGCGACAATAAAACAAGCAGGTTTAATGGACAAACAACAAATAAATCACATACAATTGAGAATGAACGTAACAACTGTCTAATTCATAAAGGAATGGAGCAATATAAAATGTAAGTGTACGTGAAGATTCCAGATAAACGTGATGAAAAAAGAAAAAGAATATAAAGGTACCAGTAAAAGTGTGTGTTTGAGAGAGAGAGAGAGAGAGAGAGAGAGAATGAATGAATATCATAGGCATGCGCGTTAGGTAACTGAGAGAGAGAGAGGAGGTACTCATTGTCATATACATATGTGTTTAGTAACAGGGATGTATGTGTGTGTGTGTGTGTGTGTGTGTGTGTGTGTGTGTGTGTGAGAGAGAGATACTTATTGTCATACATATGTGGTTGGTAACTGTGTGTGTGTGTGGGTTTGTGTGTGTGTGTGTGTGTGTGTGTGTGTTTGTGTGTGTACCGACTGTCATATACATACTGTATATGTCTGGCAACTGAATAAAAAAATAAGAAACACAAAAAGCAAAAAAATCATGTATAATGACGACAATACATGCTAAATATTTATATACATACATATATATGAACTTTAAGAAAGCAAAAACGTTAAATAATAAAAATGTTTACGAAAAAAATGGAATTAAAGGGGACAACAACAACAACAACAAACAATCAAACAATTGATATAAATGATTTCAAGTCGCTTCACAGCCATAGTTAGTCATAGTGATTCCGAGACCTTCTCTACTTCCTTTCTACCCCTTCTCCTCTTCCCCTTTCTCTTCCTCCTCAGTCTCCTTCCTCTTCGTCCTTATTCTGTTGTTCAGAAAGCAACCAACGTAAATACTAATTAATTTGCCTACATGTATGAAGGTAAATATAGCACTCATTTATACAGGCATTTACTATGTTTTATATATACATAAATATATATATATATATATATATATATATATATATATATATATATATATATATTATATATATAACATATATATAAATTCTGTATATATATATATATATATATATATATACATATATTTCATATATATTTTATATATAATATATACACAAACACAAACACACACATGTATACATACATATATATGTATATATGAATGTGTGTGTTTAAGGATGATAGCACATTTATACAATTCACTGCTTAAAAACAAAACGTTTATCTCAATTCAACCAATTCTTTAATAAACTAGCAGTCAAGCCAAGCAAACGTGATCTCACTCACTCGCGCGACAATCAATATATTCCTCCGAACCAATGATCACACTTATTCATTTGATAATCCATCTTACTCTGTTTTCAAGCGTTTTCATGCATTTTGTGTATGGGCCTTATATTCTCTAAAAGCCTTTTTTTTTTTAGTTTGTTAAGGGTTTATTAGGATTGTCTGAATAATAATAATATAATAATAATAATCTAGTTAAAATCGCACATTATCTCTGAGTAAAATAAAATTCACTCTTCAACTTAGTGCACCAATTTTCGGCTCATGGTCAGCCGTTCACAAAAAGCTTTACAAAAGATGGGTACTGATTACTGTTAGTTAGCGTAAATGTCATTTATTATAAGCCATCACCATCCAGTATCTTAGATTGAAAGACATCACATTAACCATAATCAACTATATATATATATATATATATATATATATATATATATATATATATATATATATATATATATATATATATGTACAATATAAAAACTTCGTGTCAGTGTCTATATAAACTAATACTGGACACGTTTATGACGAATGCATAACGGTCTTCTGCGTCATATCATTCATGAAGAGTTCGTTTTATTGTAATGACCGTTTGACCTTGGTTAAAATCGAGAAAATAAAATAATTTTTTGCTGATTGTCTAGAGTTAAAAAAATCAACATTTCACCTATCTCGCATGACAGTTGTTAACATTATCTTAATCTTCATCGGTGTTGAAGGGTTCTTTTCTAAACTGGGCTTGGGTAACGTTTCTAATAACATTGATATTATTACCGTCATCGTGACTCCTAAAATCTCTTTTCCTATCACCTCTCTGCCTGTCCAGTACTTAGTTGCAATATACTTTAACAAACCAAATGCTCTGTGACGCCATTTAGTAAAAAATTCCAATCGGTAAAAAAAAAAAGTTACTTTCAACAAGAAACCCAAACCCACAGCCTCCATCTTTACATACTTATATTTCAAACCCAGCCCACAGGCCTTATAATACTTTCGAAAGTATATAAGTACAGCCACAAAAAGAAGAAGAAGAAGAAGAAAAAGGAGAAGAGGAAGAAGAAAGAAGGAAGGTCTCGAATCCACTATGCCTACCTGAGCGTATGCAGCTGCTTCTCCGTGAGCACCGTTCGCACTCTCGTGGGTTTGCCTTCGCTTTTGTGCACCCGGCCGGTCGTGTCCTTCCTGGTTAGGCCCAGGCCGCCTCCGTTACCTCCTCCTCCTCCTCCTCCTCCTCCAACACTCCCTCCACTACCAGGTCCTGCACCTGTTACCACAACCCTACCACCACCACCTCCTCCTCCTCCTCCTCCACTATCTCCACCTCCACCTCCTTCTCCTCCACTACCACCTCCTCCTCCTCCTCCGCCTTCGCCTCCGCTGGTGCCTCCGTCGCTGCTGCCCTCCGTATCGCCTCGGCCTTCCACTGGCGGGGCACCTGCCGTGCTGGGTCTGCTGCCCTCTTGGCTCGTGGCGAGTTCGGGCTCCTCTGCGGGGGGAGAATTTATAGAGGTGATTGGTTAGCCTCAGAGTGGTCTGGGGTTTTATATAGTGCAACAATGGATAAAAAATACTGACCTTGAACAAGTGTTCGATGTTATCTGAAAAATCTTAATAGGGCACGGTTTAATCTGCATTGGAGTTTTAAATAAACCTTAGTAAACACTTCTATCGCCTCAGGAATTTAATGTACATGACTATTTTGATTTCAATTTTACTAAAAAAACTGCAAAGTATATATTTTTATTTTGCATTGGATTTTTAAATAAGAGTTAATAAACTCTTCTATCTCCTCAGGAATTTAATGTACATGACTTATTTTTATATAAATTTCACAAAAAAACAAGGTATATTTTTTTATTCTGCATTGGAGTTTTAAATAAACCTTAATAAACGCTTCTATCTCCTCAAGAATTTAATGTACAAGATTTATTTTTTTTTATTTAAAAAAACTGCAAAGTATATATATATTTTTATTTTGCTCTCGATTTTTAAATAAAACTTCATACAGACTTCTATCGCCTCAGGAATTTTATGCATGTCTTATTTGTAAGCCAACTTCACAAAAAAATTGCAAAGTATATTTTTTTATTCTGCATTGGATTTTTAAATAAACATTAATAAAAACTTTTATCTCCTCAGGAATCTTATATACATCACTTATTTTTCTTTTAATTTCGCTAAAAGAACTGCAAAGTATATGTCTTTTTCATCCTGCACTGGATTTTTAAATAAAAATTAACATACACTTCTATCTCCTCAGGAATTTTATTTACGTGGCTTATTTTAAATTCAACTTCACTAAAAATAGCTACAAAGTATATATTTTTTTTATTATACAATGTATAAAATAAAACTTAAAATACACTTCTATCTCCTCAGGAATTTTATGCATATGTCTTATTTTTAATTCAATTTCACAAAAAAAAATTGCAATGTATATTTTTTATTCTGCATTGGATTTTTAAATAAACCTTAATAAAAACTCCTATCTCCTCAGGAATTTTATGCATATGTCTTATTTTCATTTCAATTTCACTAAAAAAACTGCAAAGAATATTTTTTTTATTCTGCATTGGATTTTTAAATAAAATTTACCTTCTATCTCCTCAGGAATTTTATGCATGTCTTATCTTTATTTCAATTTCACTAAAAAAACTGCAAAGTATATTTTTTACTCTGCATTGAATTTTTAAATAAATTTAATAAATGCTTCAAACTCCCCAGGAATTTTATGGACATGTCTTATTTTTAATTCAGTTTCACTAAAAAAATTGCAATGTATATTTTTTATTCTGCATTGGATTTTTAAATAATCCTTAGTAAAACTTCTACCTCCTCAGGAATTTTATATACATGACTTATTCTTCTTTTTATTTCAATAAAAAACTACAGAGTATATTTCTCTTCCAGATTTTCTAAAATGCAACGGTTTATAATGTTCTTGTGTTTTCATTTAAACTGCAACGAACGATTTTTTTTAGACATTGTAAAGGACCTAGTAGATTTTCTTTCATAAACTTAAAAAAAAATCTTAAGGATAGGTTTTCTATGGCTTCCTATAAACTGCAATATACGGTTCTGTCATTTCATAAATTTTAAATGACATGACTTCTATTCTTCTTTGTAAATTTTTCATGTATTTTCTTAATATAAACTTAAATGCATAGTTTCGTCCTTCCAGAAATTTAAAAGACCGTAATTTATTTTTCACGGTATACCGGAAGCAAAATAACAATATAAGCTTTTGTATTTTTAACCATTTCAAATGACTTGCCATATATTCTCTTCAATTTCGTAAAAAAAAAAAAATACTGCATTACATAATTTTTCTCCTCAGAAATTCCTAAGGAAACAGCCTATATTCTAAAATTTCGAAAAACTCTGTAATGTGCATTTTACTTTCCGAAATTTATAAGACAACTGACTATTCATTTTTAGTTTCCTGAAAAGAAAACTGTTGAGATGGCTTTGTCTGTCCGTCGCACTTTTTCTGTCGACCCTCCGAGCTTAAAAACTACTGAGGCTAGAGGGCTGTAAATTGGTATGTGGATCATCCACCCTCCAGTCATCAAACATACCAAATTGCAGTCCTCTAGCCTCAGTAGTTTCTATTTTATTTAACGTTAAAGTTAGCCATAATCGTGTTTCTGACAACGATATAGGACAGGCCACAACGGCTGGCTGCGAGCTTCATGGGCCGCGGCTCATACAGCATTATACCGAGACCACCGAAAAATAGATCTATTTTCCCGGTGGCTTGATACCTTTGTACAGAAAACTCGATTGCGCCGGAGAATCTTCGGCGTATTTTTTTATTGTTCTTACTATTTTTTCAGAATGCCAATGTGGACGGATGTTCTTTTTCCGAATTTTCATGTTAATTTTTTTTTTCGAAATTTCCGTATATTTGATCGATTTCCTCTTGTTCTCAAGCAAAGATATTGCAACAGACACTCGTCTTTGAATAGAATCTTACTACAGGATAAAACTCCTGATCTTTTTAAAAACACGAGCTATGCACGAAAGGCCTCTAACTTAAAAAGTGCGAGCGCAAAGTATATTAAGCGATAGTATATTTAGTGATAGTGAAATTAAGAGCAAGTTTATCATGCACAGGCAGATGAATTGCTAAATTATATTCAAAAATGACATTCAAATACAAAATATACCATGAACGTACAAAAAAATAAACAAAAAATAAATGAAGCTACTGACGGAGAATATTGATAACTAATAAATACGGTAAGGCCACATAATAAGAGTATAATTATTCGTTATTACTCACTAACTTTTACTTTAAAAAAATTGCTATGTTGATTACATGCTGTTATACCAACCACAGTCACAAATATGAAATTAATTATATTATCATAATATTTTTTTCCTAGCACATTCTCCTAGTCTTGTTATTTTTCCAAACGAGGCTAACTTCTTTTTTAGCCTCTGGTTTTAGAACTGCTTTTTAGCCTCTGGTTTTAGAACTACTTTTTAGCCTCTGGTTTTAGAACTACTTTTTAACATCTGGTTTAGAAATGCTTTTTAGCTTCTGGTTTTAGAACTCCTTTTTAGCCTCTGGTTATAGAACTCCTTTTTAGCTTCTGGTTTTAGAACACCTTTTTAGCCTCTGGTTTTAGAACTCCATTTTTACCTCTGATTTTAGAACTGTTTTGTAGCCTCTGGTTTTAGAACTCCTTTTTAGCCTCTGGTTTTACAACTGCTTTTTAGCCTCTGGTTTTAGAACTCCTTTTTAGCCTCTGGTTTTAGAACTCCTTTTTAGACTCTAGTTTTAGAACTCCTTTTTAGCTTCTGGTTTTAGAACATCTTTTTAGCCTCTCGTTTTAGAACTCCATTTTTACCTCTGGTTTTAGAACTGCTTTTTAGCCTCTGGTTTTAGAACTACTTTTTAGCCTCTGGTTTTAGAACTCCTTTTTAGCCTCTGGTTTTAGAACTGCTTTTTTGACTCTGGTTTTAGAACTCCATTTTAGCCTCTGGTTTTAGAACTGCTTTGTAGCCTCTCGTTTTAGAACTCCTTTTTAGCTTCTGGTTTTAGAACACCTTTTTAACCTCTGGTTTTAGAACTCCTTTTTAGCCTCTGGTTTTAGAACTCCTTTAGCCCCTGATTTTAGAGCTCCTTTTTGGCCTCTGGTTTTAGAGCTCCTTTTTAGCTTGTTCTACAAATGTATATTTGAAGTAAATAACACAGCCAGGTGTTCCGTATTTATACTTCCACATTACGTGATGAATTCCACCGCATATGATCGTATTTCTGTTATTCGTTGAGCTCTGACCTTGAATGCCTGATAATTTTGAAGATAAAGTTTACAAAACTGCTAATGTGCCAAATATAAAAACTTAAATTTACAAATAATGATTTTAATATTACTTTTGGTTAGGTTTCAAGGCAAAGAAAAAAGTTTACAGTTGTGTATATACATATATATACAGTATGTATATATATATATATATATATATATATATATATATATATATATATATATATATATATATATATATATATATATAGTAAATGTGTGTGTTGCCTGCTGTGAGCTTTGTCATTCTTCACGCTGTCTCGATGTACAGAACAAAAAACACATTCAAGTAACATATGAACCCAATATCTGGTTCCAAGCTATTTATTGATTAATTTTACAATTTCAGTTCGATTATGATTTGGATGACTGACAGGAGTATTTTTGCAGGGAACTCTGCTACAAAGGTCACATAAGATGCCACATTTTGTTGCTTTCCACCAAATAGTGATCTTAAGACAAATTAATGCGTCTTGGGATCATTGTGTATAATTACTGTGTCACTTCAATTTAGCTAATTAAGAGCTAAAAAGATCCTTTTATAACTTTCAAATACACACATAGAATCTATATATATATATATATATATATATATATATATATATATATATATATATATATATATATATATATATATATATATATATATATATAGAGAGAGAGAGAGAGAGAAGAGTGTGTGTTGAAAGTTGAGTAAAGGAACACAGCTCTCAATTAGGTATATTGTATTTATTATATATGTATACACATATATATATATATATATATATATATATATATATATATATACATATATATATGTATATACAGTATAAATATTATATATTGTGACTTATTTATTTATGGTGCATGTGTGTGTATACATACATAATTATATGTACGCGAATGCACACGTACGTCAGTAACCTCTAAGCCCATAAACCCTCAGTGATGCGCACAGGGACACAAATTTTTTGGTCATTCCTCGCTACAATATAAATAATGGAATCTCTAATGGATCATTTCCCCTTAATGGCTCTATACGCGCGGCAGAGTCCATAAAATGACCATAAAAGGTAATTTGTGAATGTAACATTTTAATCATGAAAGCGGTGGATATCATAATTAAGTAGAGATATGCACTTTTGCACTTAATGCTGAATGCAATGCAGGCTTTTAGAGGGACGTCACAAAAGAGCAAAAATATATAAAAAAAAATAATAATTCGCTGACATTTGCTTTGGTCTGGGAGAGAGAGAGAGAGAGAGAGAGAGAGAGAGAGGGGGGGGGAACTATAACATGCAATCACACTTGAAGCAAGAAGGTCAGTATAATCGCCAAGATTCCAGAAATTAACGTATAATGAAAGGTCAATCACATTCAATGGAATATATATATATATATATATATATATATATATATATATATATATATATATATATATATATATATATATATAATATAGAATATATAATGTATTTATATATATATATATATATATATATATATATATATATATATAAATACATTATATATTCTATTAACAATTACCATAGCTAAAACCAGAGATACTAAAGATATAAAGTTATAAGTCCGAATAACTCTAGTCTAAGCCAGGCGAGAGAGAGAGAGCAAATAAATTGTAGATAACCTATGTTCTCCAATATGTTTATTAAGCTTAAAGATTTGAACAATGCAAGGAAAAAGAGAAAGTAAATTCGTGTGAGCCTAAGTGAAAATAACAAGTAAAAAATGCGCCGAAGTTTCTTCGGCGTAATCGAGTTTTCTGTACAGCATATAATCAAAGCCACTGTGTAAAGACATCTATCTTTCGGTGGTCTCGGTATAATGCTGTATGAGCCGCCTCCCATTAAACTTTTACCACTGCTCGGTGGTGGCCTGTCCTATATCGTTGCCTGACGCACGATTATGGCTAAATTTAACCTTAAATAAAATAAAAACTACAGAGGAGGCTAGAGGGCTGCAATTTGGTATGTTGGATGATTGGAGGGTGGATGATCAACATATCAATTTGCAGCCCTCTAGCATTAGTAATTTTTAAGATCTGAGGGCGGACAGAAAAAGTGCGGATGGACAGACAAAGCCGGCGCAATAATTTTCTTTTACAGAAAACTAAAAATGAATACAAGGGAATAAACGTTTTCGTTTGTACAAATTTTAAATTGCATTTTGGCGACTAATAAGTATAATTTTAATTTTCATATTATTACTATGAAAGTAAGACTTACTGTTTGATTAGCTAGACGAGATTTACACAGGCCACTGAAACTTGCAACAAACTTTAATAGAAGGAATGAGTTGCAATGAAGCACGATGGTAAAATTGGCAAATTACGACCTCCGTCAGACTGGCCCCGAAGAATTCATTTCCATCCACTAATTTGGAAATTACTATTTTTTCTTCAACATGGGTAATTAGGGGAACAGTGGCTCGATAATAATTAAAATGACTGAAAGATATAATATACTGCAATTTGTTTGCAAAACGGCAAAACTGGACTTAAGCACAGAAATACCAGTTTCTTAAAAGCCTTGCAAGAATTAGCGACAAGTTATCGGAATTCATGAAAATACTGAATTTCAGCGTTCTGATAACATGCTTTCACTTAAAATACCACCTGCAATCCACCAACCAGAAGAGGAATTGTCGAGAACTCTTTAAGCGTCTTCGATGACCCAAGAAAACAAAATGAAATCAATCAAGGTCTTCAAGAAAGGACTACCGAGGGCAGGATCGCCAAGGATATAATCGAAGACGAGTTTCAGTTTCTTGAGCGAAGTCTTTAAGTGTTACCATTCCTAATACGCACGCGTTCGTATGGAACAAGCAGAAAAAAACCCATTAAATTTCTATATTTATTGTTCTATAAAAAAAAAACAGAGACGAGAGCAGTATGGTTAAGGTTCCACTACGATAGAGTGAAGGGATTTCATTCTGCCCCAGGTACAAAAATCTTCAAGAGGCGGGATGTGCTTCCAACACAATTCAACATGATCCACGAAAGCTTTAGCAATTTTTTACTCTTATAATTACAGATAAAACTCCTTATTTAAGGATACGCTTAACCTACAGTTGCAGAAAATTTATGAAACCTCCCGTTCAAGGCGTTGCATGAAGCAAAAAAAAAAAAATGTAATAAATTCATTATAATAAACCGCTGACTCCACAGTCAACATATAAGATCTGATTTTCAGCAAGAGAAGAAATAAACGGCAAACTGAAAAGTGAAAGCTAAAATTCCTAGCCTAAAGTAGCAGTAAAATTTTCGGATGGTGACCATTTTAACAGGAGCGTACTGAACAAAAAACATATGCGTACACACACACACACACACATATACTATATATATATATATATATATATATATATATATATATATATATATATATATATATATATATATATATATATACATAATATGCAACCTAGGAGACAGAGAGAGAGAGAGAGAGAGAGAGTCGCCGTCCGTTCCATTACACTCACCCTCCAGTAGCCTGTCATAAGCAACATGATGTAAAGCACACATACACTACATATAAAATATCCGGGAAAGGGGGAGAGAGAGAGAGAGGGGGGAGGGGAGGGGATATGGATTTAGTTTTAGTAGTAGTTAACCTGACCAGCAATTTGATGCAACGGCCTCTTTACGACTGATACGACAGAAGCCAATCACCGTCCCTATCCTTCGGGATACCTAAACCATCCCCACCCGCCCCCTCCCCGACTCCGGCCCCCGTCAACGTAAGCCAAACCACCTGCCAGGTGCGCAACGATCAAACGTAATTACCGACCCTCAATTACCTGTACGCCAAATCACAGCTCGGGGGAATATGCTTAATCAAAGTCCCATAAAAGGCGAATCAAAATCTCTCTCTCTCTCTCTCTCTCTCTCTCTCTCTCTCTCTCTCTCTCTCTCTCTCTCATATTTTTTAATTGCTCTAGAGTGCGGGACTTAACGGTTTAATATCATAGGGTTGAGTTTTTTACCATATAATGGTTAACCCTCTAAGCCGAAATGTATATTTATATTTATATGTTATATGTACAGTATATGTACATGTGTATATTTACATAAATATATAAATATATACAGTATATATATAATATATATATATATAATATATATATATATATATATATATATATATATATATATATATATATATATATAATATATATATATATATATATATATATATATATATATATATATATATATATATATATATATATATATATATATTACATGTACGTTAGCGTGTGTGAGCGTATTAATCCAATCCAGAAAAATAAAAAAAACAAACGAAAATAGAAGATTCAAGATGGAACCTCGACTTTTCCCCATCAAAACTCCTCAACAATAAGAGTTAACCGTGAGATGAAAAAAAAAAGAGAAGAATATGAGAAAAGATTAAACAAAGCTTCATCGTCTGCCTTGGCCCTCCCCCCACCCCCCACTTTCCACCGGGGTAAAAGGGACCCTCCCTCTATGGGTGGGTGGGTTGGCGCGTGGGTAGGTGCCCGGGGCATGGAGGTGGGGGAGGAGTACGTGGCGTTGGAAAACGCAATCACACTAACCGCGGATCGATCGATCACTAGAGCGCCGTTGAAAAGGGAAGGAACATGCGACATGGCGTGTATATGCGGTTGGGCGACAAGTGTACCACACACTCTTTATATCACCTGTCTCTCACACCCGCCGCCGTCACCTATCTACCCTTCACCCCCCTCCCCCTCCCTCTCTCCTTCTCTCCTCCTCCTTTTGTGTCCTCCTCTACCCCTCCCTACCCCCACCTCAGCTCCATCTCCCTATGATATTTCTCTTCTTCCCTGCTATCAATTCCTCACTCAAATCTGTTTCTATCATTATCACTTTTATGGTATTATGTCATATTCTCTCTCTCTCTCTCTCTCTCTCTCTCTCTCTCTCTCTCTCTCTCTCTCTCTCTCCTTTTGCGTCCTCCACCTCACCCTCTCCCACCTCAGCTCCATCTTTCTATGATATGTCCTCTCCTTCCCTATTGTCACTACGTCACTCAAATCTGTTCCCATCATTATCACTTTCATGGTATTATGGCATTATCATTATTCTCTCTCTCTCTCTCTCTCTCTCTCTCTCTCTCTCTCTCTCTCTCTCTCTCTCTCTCTCTCGCTAGTTTTTACCACAGCATCGTTAGTAAATATAGAACGAATAAGCTGACTAGAGCTGGTACTGTACGGATCGGCTGATCAGGAAAGAATTTACTACAAAACGTCCTTACAAGAACGATACACGGATAAA